>NW_018393305.1:0-999 GCF_900095145.1 Mus pahari
TCTAAGAGAAGCCAATCAGCATCAGCCACATCAGGTTATAAAGTGAAGAGATACAGGGCATGATTGAGACTCCACACATCAGGGAGGATGAGGAAGCCTGGACAATGCAGCCTCCTCCTCCTATTGGTGGCCATGGACCTGACCCAGTATTGTTCAGGTGAGTGAGAGGCATGGAGGGAACTGGCATTTTAGAGAGCAAGATACAACNATTGAAATCCACATCTCTCCACTTTCTTCCTTGAATAACCAGACCCTTCCTGATCCCCCATTTGGAGAACCCCTGACCCTCTCCTGTATCTCAGGTTCACATACACACCAGCACTCCAGTTCTGCTCTCTACTAACCTGCTCTAGATCCAGGCTGAAGAGTCAGGATCTCAATGTGCACCACCCACAGGCTCACACTGGCTGCAGACTTTCAACATTGCAATTTCGGAGCCTGGCNTNTTGGAGACCCAGTTTATACAGGTTGTATATGTAGACTCCATACAGATTCAGGGATTCAACAGCAAAGAACCAAATGCAAGNATGCAACCTCGGGCTGCTTGGATGAAGCAGGAGCCACCTGAATACTGGGAGAAAGAGACAGTTAAAGCACTAGGCTTGACGCTGTCAGGGAGACGAATTCTTAATTACATGGCATATGAAAACAACAACAAGAATAAAGGTAAGTGATGTGAGGACTAGGATCATAACTCCTCAGATCCCTTTCAGTCTGGCCCAATAAGANCCACTGTAGGTCCCCAAGTCAGAGATACAGCCATAGTCATAGGGACCTGTTGATTTTAGACCCCAGAGAACTACAGTTTGTTACCTGGATAGGGGTTTAGTTGGGAAAAAATAACTGAGATGGGAGAGAACNCTCATAGTGACCAGAGCCTGCATGGGGATGGGGCAGGTTATAACACCCTGCAGGAAGTGTATGGCTGCAATGTGGCAAATGATGGGAGCTTCCTTGGTGGTCAATACCGGCTCACCTACTATGGCTATGATTCCTTAA
>NW_018393305.1:2644-7085 GCF_900095145.1 Mus pahari
AAGGAAATATAGATAGATCCACTGCCCTCTTGATAGGGGGGATGGAGATGCAATTCTTATTCCCCACAGAGAGATGTCAAAAAGAAGGGCCCAGCTGAGAACAGACCTACAGATGGCCAGTTAGTCCTCTTTACTTGCTATCTTCGATTCTGTTGTCTCCTCTGTCCCCTGAGCTGCAGTCACAGTTCAAGAAACTTCCCTGTGGTTTGACCAGGAGATTTTTCTACTCCCACAACTTTATTGCTTCCACAGACTCTCACTGGCTGTGTTTTTCCCACAGGTAGGAAAGAGGCATCTATATTTCAACTGCCAGTAATTAAGTCTGAGTTGGTTCCGGAGACCTTTGCAACTGGGAAGACAAGTACCTATTGTGGGTCCTCACACATTTTTTTCTCTGGGCCCTATTGCTGTGGGACCTTAAAAGGTCTTATGCTATACTGACATAGGCATGGACAGTACCCAGAGATCTGCATCTCTCCCAGTAAGATAGGATGTATTCAAAGAACATATTCCTAGCCTGTGTGACTTGCTAGACTGAAACTGTTGTTAACATGGATGTCTGTTTGGTATGATTGTTTAACAATCCCAAATCAGAATTTGTGCTTCATTATTTTCTTCTATAGTGTGAGATACCTGCCTTGTGTGACTTTTCTTTTAATGGCTAACATCTGAGTCCAGGTCTCTGTCTACTCTACAGACAACATAAGAAAATGAGTTCAGCCTAGACTTCAGCATGCCTCCCCTGCACACTGACCTGTCTTTCTCCAGTCATCTCACCTGATTCAGGAGAGGCAGGCCTGGGAAACCTCCATCAGAGACTGACCTTTAGTTTCCAGTGAGTTGTAAATTCATTTAGTAGTACATTTATTCTTCCTACTTCAATATTGGGATTTTGCTCATATTTTTGTGAATTATTCTCATGGTTTATTTAATGTGTAAACTAGATCAAAGTATGATGAATAAAATAGTAACTCTGTCTTGAGAAGTTGAAATCCATTATTTTCATCTTGTCTGTCTTTTTCTAGGTGCCTTTCTTTGCATTCAACCTAATACCTAAATTGGTTAATTTCTCTTTCTAATAAACTTGAACAATGATTCATACTTGTTGTCTTTAATTTTTTTTCTTTCCATGTCAAAAATCTCATCTTCACTTAAGTAGAGGTTTCTTGTAAATGACACTTTTATTTCCTCAGATGATAAGATAAGATGACAGCTAGACTCAAGCTGGGGGAATACATGGCTTGGTCTGAGCCCGGAGCATGTCCGCTTTTCTAATAATTGCTAGGCCTAGGCCTGAAAGATTCCAGCCTCCATACAATCTAGTCTTCCATGGTGACTGTTTAAATCTGGCTTCTCTCAACTTCTGACTGAATTGCTTTGTTAGCCTCATACTAACTTTGACGATTTTTTCTAATCTTCTGGATCCTTCTCATTCTCAAGGCAGTTCTGTCTTCACCTGTGTCCTGTATNTTCTATCTGTAATCTAATTTTGTTAAACAGTCCTAGTAAAACTGCAATACATACAACACATACCACACCACACTCCCTCTTGCTGATGCTCTCATGAGAGTTGGGCATATCCTATTTCTGACTTGTTCTATCANATCTTTCTCTAATTAATCATTTTCTCTGGCNCTCAATTAGATATTGCTTTCAAACATGGTTGCTTACTTCTACAAACCATTAATTCATTATTAGGTCTAGCAGGATGTTCCCTGTCCAATTCCATTAAAATATTCGTGCAGCAGGAGGCCTGTGATTATATGAGAAAAATGGAGGTAGCAGAAAGAGTTGCAGGGACAGAAAGCAACACAAAGGAGAGGAAGAAGCCACGATGAAAGTGGACAGACAGAAAGGAAATGCTGATCCTGCATGGTTTTAAATAGCCACAGGTTGTTATGAATATGATATAGGGATAGAGTGGCTGGGTGGTAGTGGCACACACCTCAAATCCCAGCACTTGGGAGACAGAGGCAGGCAGAATTCTGAGTTCAAGGCCATCCCGATGTACAAAGTGAGTTCCAGGGTAACCAGGGTACACAAAGAAACCCTGTGTGGAAAAAAAAAAGCTTAAAAGGATAGAATAATTGTGATCATGTGTACGATCTAGATGGGCAGTTTGTATCATTCTCAATTACCTCTGAGAATACTGTGTGGGTATCTTGCGGATTAATAGAGAATTTATTGATATATAAATCTGACTTGTAAATTATAAACTTCTATAGGTTGTTTCTACTGCNTTGATGGGTGTTGTGGCAGCTGACTGTGGGGAGGATGGGTGTTGTGTGGGTATCCATGGCAGTGAATTGAACTCGGGAGGTCCAGCACTGCAGAAGAGTTGTCAGGCAGACAGGAACTTGGAGGTTCTATTCTATATCCCTCAAGTGTTACAGAGAAAAGGTATGTACTAAGGGTGTGTTTGCATTTAAGCTGGACTGTATCTTTGGATAGGATCCCTTGCCACAACAGCAGTGGTGCTGGATTAAAATTCCCCCACTGTTTCTAAACAGAAGTCCTTACACACGTAGCATGGAGCTGCCTTCNCTACATCAAATTCGGTCTGCCACTGTTCCTGCTGACCAGNAGGACTCTCTGAAACAATGTTGGACAGGGTGCTTGACTCTCACTGAGCTGCTCTTTNGTTTTGTCTGTCACTTACAACCTTCCCCTTCACTATCTGAAAATCCAAACAGTGGTTTGNTTTACTTTTGTGGTTATTTTATCTGCTTGTATGCTTGTCTCTGTAACACTTGTATACCTAGTGCCCATGAGTGACAGTGGAGAATCTCAAGTCCCCTGGAACTGGGGTTACAGACAGTTGGGTACTATCATGGAGACATTAAAATCCAAACACATGTTCCCTGGAATGACAACCAGTGTTCTTAACAAATAAAAAAGTATCAAGTGGTCCTAACAACTGAGCTACCTTTATGCCCTTTAGTGTGTGTGTGTGTGTGTGTGTGTTTGTGTGTGTGTGTATGTGTGTGTGTATGTATGTATGTTTGTGTTGTGTATATGCCTCCTTTTGTGTATGTCAGTAAGTAAAAGGTAACAAGCCATATGGCAGAATATAGATAAAAATAAATAGGTTACTCTAAGTTTTAATATAGTCCGAGAAGAGCCTAGGTATATGGCCAAGTTATGTGTAAATTTATTTTGATTCTGAGTTTTATTTCTGAGGGCCTAGGTGTTGGGAGGAAGAATTGGGACCTAACTTCCACAGAGAAAGATCATGTAGCCTTCCAAGTAAAGCATGTAACAAACAAATTGATAAGTCTAAAATTAAAGTTAAACTTANTCCTAGATAAAAGTATCAGTGTTACTATGTAAAAGACACAGTGCCCTCTGTAACCAAAATAGTTGCACTCTTTGTGTGAGACTTATCTATTTTGACTAAACATGGTTACCACCCCTCATCAAAAAATCAATCTGAAACCAACAAACAGAATCATGACTGCACACAATGCAGAAGAGATCAACAGATCATGGGGAGGACAGTACCCACTGATGTATCAACATTCGAGCTCCTACATCTATGCTTCTGGACAGAGGAAATGGAAAGATGATAAAAGCCAGAACACCAGGAGTTCTGGTGTAGAACAGTCTTTCCTAGAAATTACTGCATAAACAAGGCAGGAGCAACAGCAGCAAAACATGGTGATGTGAAAGAGAGAATTTCTGTGGGGCTCCACCCCCAGATGAAGAATTGCAGGCAACTGATGACTGCTGAGCTAGAATTCGCCTCTCCAGGGATGAACCTCTTATTGTATGGCCAGAGGACAGTGGTCAGCCCTGAAACCATAGACACACAAACAACAAAAACAGACTCAGTACGTTGCATTCACATACCTGTTTGTGGAAAAACAGGCACTCATATATTGTTACCTACTGCATTGTTACTGCATGCATGTGGTACACTGGCAAACATGCAAGCAAAATATCCATATTTGTAAAGTAAAAGCAAAAATTTAAAAGGTGTCAGGCACTTACTGANGATTGATCAGGCTTATACTGGGGTCACACAGAAGACAGGAATTTAATTCACCTTATGAACTACAGAATGAGAGAAAGAGTGGCGGTACAGAAATCATATACATTTAAAATAGAGGCAGAAGAGGAGGAGGTGGCTGGGATGTAATTCAATTAGTGTCATTGTTTTTTCAACACACAGAAAGCCCTGAATTTGATCTACAGAGAGCATAAAGCAGATGTGCTATCAGGCTCCACTTATCTTGTCTCATTTACCCAAACAAAACCATTAGAACTATGGAGATACCTCAGTGAATAAGAGCCCTTGCTCTAATTCACTGGTTGTCATAACAACCAGAGAAATTTCCAAAGAATCCTATGTCATTGTAGATACTACTGTACAGATCTAAAACTAATCCCCAATAATGATTGAGTAAAAAATGCACCTTGGGAGATTAATAGTGAATTCTGT
>NW_018393305.1:8435-11921 GCF_900095145.1 Mus pahari
AGGTACCTGGCAAGGAGCCTACAAGACTCAGAAAGCCCATGCTTTCCTTTCATGCTGCTCTACTGCCATCTACTTGCAAAGCTTCAGGATCAGCTGGCAAACAACAGATCACTAAGGGGTCAGGATCATTTTTGTAGCTGACATACAGTATAAATAGTTTCTCACACAATGGGAAACAATACCTGATCCTTCTAGCAAACCAAAAACCNGAGGGAAATCACAACCTATAAATATAGTATTGCCGCGTTGCCGCCAGACTTCTCTGGGGCCAGCAGCCGCCCGACCTGGCACCCCGGGCCACGGGCTCAGATTATGACCATGGGCTTGGTGTCCAACCAGCAGGTAGCAGGTGGTTGCGCAAGGAAGTGGATAAGGCGCCAGAGGACGCACTGGCTGATGTGGCCCGAACAGCAGAAAAGCTGCAGCTGCTGCAGGGGCCAGCATCTGTAAGTGGTTCAACCCTCACATGGGGTTCTGCTTCCTGTCTACGACTGCCTGTGCCAGGGTCCGGCTCGACCCCCCGGTTGACTTATTTGTGCACCAGAGTAAGCTACACATGGAAGGGTTTGGAAACCTCAAGAAGGGCAAGGCGGAGGAGTTCAACTTTAAGAAGTCTGCCAAGGGTCTTGAATCCATTCCTGTCACTGGCCTAGGTTGTGTGTTCTGTATTGGGAGTGAGCAGTGGCCAAAGAGATATGCAGAAGCGAAGATCCAAAGGAGACAGGTGCTACAACTGTGGTGGGCTAGACCATCATGCCAAGGAATGCAAGCTGCCACCCCAGCCCAAGAAGGGCCACTTTTACCAAAGCATCAACCATATGGTGGCCTCATGTCCACTGAAGGCCCAGCAGGGCCCCAGTTCTCAGGGAAAGCCTGCCTACTTCCAGGAGGAAGAAGAAGAGATCCACAGCCCTGCCCTGTTCCCAGAAGCCCAGAACTGAGGCCCAGGAGTCAGGGTTGTTCTTTGCTAATGGGGAAGTTCAGGAAAGAGGCATCAATCTGCAGAGTGGAGAAAGTGGGGGTAAAGGGTGGGTTGTGTGGGTAGCTTGTACTGCAGTTCCTAAGGCCGGGNTTCCCAGTGTCACCCTGTCTTTCCTTGGATGGAGGGAAAGTGTTAGGCAAAGGAATTCCTACTACACTCTATCTGAAAGCAAGTGAAGGATTTTTTTTGGGGGGGAGGGGGAAAATCCTAGAACCTGGAGGACTCATCTGAGGCTTTGCCATGTGGCTGGGCTAAGGAAGTTCTTTTGTAGAAGGCCATGTGATATTTCTCTTGCCAGATTGGAAGTGAAAGAAGTGTCAAACCAAGATTAATGAACCTAACNCCTCCAGCTACTATGTTCCGGGGAAGGGACTCTCAGGAGCAGGGCGAGGTTATTTTCACACTGAGCTTATTCATAACCCTGTCCTGCGGTGCTGTGCTGGGAACTGTCTCTAGCAACCGGTTGTGATGACAGGCAAAGAGCGTGGTTGGGGGAACAACTGCAGACCTGCCGCCCACACCTCACTCTGAGCCCTTACTGGGCCAATGGGATTTTAATTTATTTGCTCCCTTAGGTAACTGCACCTTGGGTCCCACTTTCTCCAGGACGCCAACTGCACTGTGTGCAAATGACATATCATGTGTGTTTTGTTTTTCATTTTTTTTCTACTTCTTATTATAAATAATGGGTTTGTACTTTTCTATATTTTAATCTTAAGGCCCTCATTCCTGCACTGTTTACTCAGGTATGTGAGCAATCTCAGGGGTAATAAGTAGCAGCTCCAGGTCAGCTCAGCAAGAATATTTTGTTTTGTTTTGTTTTAATCACCATGGAGACCAAACATTTGGAGTGTACAGCCTACAGAACTACCTCATTTTTGCCGATTATAGCTGGCTTTTCTGCCATAGCATGCTTAAAATAAATGTCTCACAGGTTTCAANTGAGCTGCCCCAAGACTTGACCTGGTTTTGGCAAAACGTAGGACACCGGTCTAAACAGGAAAGGGTTCTACAGAGACATTAGAAGGTTGGGCCAGGTGAGAGGCACAGGAATAACTTTCCATACAAAATCTGTCGTTTTGCCAGATTAGTCTAAGCCTGCCATGCACAGCAGGGTGTGAGTGTGTGTGTGTGTGTGTGTGTGTGTGTGTGTGTGAGTGATTTTTTTAAATGCAAATTTATGAAGACAGGTGGTTTTTGTTTGTTTGATTGCTTTTTTAGTGCTGGGGATAGAACCTTGGACTTCGTTTGTGCTAGGAAGTACCCTGCCACTGAGTTATTTCACTAAGTAGGCAACTTAAGATCAGTACCCTTATTCCCTTATTCCAATGGAACACAAGGCAGGGACTCACATCTTTAGCCTTTCACAATCTTGGCTTTCAGAGAGACTCATGAGTATGGGCCTCTGTGGCAAGTGTCCTGTCCTGCTGTAGTGTGATGGTTGATAGCTAAAGGAAAGAGGGGGTGGGGAGTTTCATTTACATTCTTTGAGATCGCCACAAACCTACCTCACTGTGTTGAAATGGGACAAATGCAATAGTACACATTGGGTGGTGTGTGTGTGTCTGATCCTGGTTTCTTGTTCCTCCCCCAAATTCTGCCCCCAGCCAGAGTTAATTGTATTTGTCTGGCCNTTGTAGGACTTGACTGTCTCTGAGTTGGTGATTGCTAGGTGGCCTAGCTGCANAAATATAAATGTGTTGGTCTTCATGTTCTTTGGGGGTTTTATTGTTTACAAAACTTTGGTTCTATTGAGAGAAAAATAGCCAAAGCATCTTTGACAGAAATTTCTGCACCAGACAATACTATCTGAAACCTAAATGTGGGGTCCTCTTATCACANTGAGCCTCTGGGACCATTGCTTTCCCTTCTGTGCTCCTCACGTGTCTCCCATTCTGGACCACAGTGACCTTAAGACAGCCCCTCTTCTCCCTTGTAAGAAAGCTTAGGCTCATTTGTTTCTTTGACCATCTCTACAACTCTTGAATGACCCATGTGAACATTCCGAAGAAGCCAGGAGCCTCATTCCTCCCTTGTCCCTACCTCAGTGAAGAGTTTGGATGGTGGTTTTGAGACAGCATCTCACTCAGTAGCTGGAGATAGATAGCCTCANTTTCCTGGTTATCCGCCTGCCTTCCACTTCCCCATGCAGGGATTGCAGGTGCCACTTCTCCCTGGCAAGACCATTTATTTCATGGTGTGATTCACCTTTGGATGGATCAAACCAATGTAATCTGTCACCCTTAGGAACAGAGAAGCAGTTGTGGGGCCTTCCATGTAGAAAGTGGAATCCNGAGACCAGAAAAGGGACTCTGAATGTACAGTCGAATCACTCAGGAACTTAATTGCCGGTGGAAGAAACTTATGTCAAAGAGGCCACAAGATTGTTACTAGGAGATGGATGAATGTATCTCCATGTTTACTGCTAGAAACCAAAGCTTTCTGAGAAATCTTGAATTTATGGGGAGGGTGGGAAAGGGCATACTTGTCTGTCCTTTCCAGAT
>NW_018393306.1:0-1329 GCF_900095145.1 Mus pahari
CTGAATCAGTGTTTGTTATCTTGTGTTCACCTTCTCAGTTGGGCTGCAAAGTGTGGGATTTACAAACTTCTTGATGATGTGTCACACACAACATTCCTGGCATTTTACTTTTATAATTTGTTATGTTTCTTTTCTTGTCTAGTGATGCCTGGAAAGGTGATATGCTCTCCAGAAGCCCTCTGCATGAAACCATTCTCACAACATGAAGGCTATGGACAGTTAGTCCGGACAGAGTTGGGCTCACTTTGTAGAGGAACACTGGTTGTCCCTAAGAGCTGGGCTTCGGCTCTGGGCTTGCAAGAGAAGCAGGAAGTTATCTGGGATATGCTTCATATTTCCCAGGGCAGTCTCCTGACCCTGTATGGCTTTGTCTGGGGAGATGAGAACCTGGAAGACAACAGCACTCTTCTGGGGGAACTAGGCGCTGAGTTAAAGGACTATTATAAACAAATTGCCCAAACATTAAAGCAGACGTTGTTAAACCATGGTTATATTGCGAAAATAGGTATTATAGTCAAGATAACGTACTTGGGTCATAAGACAATATGTCTTTATGACTCAAGCTCGAAAATATGTTACCCCCAAACATATTATCTGACGATCAAGACAGTAAAGGACTTAGAAAAAGCTCTTGCTGGAGTTTTAGGAAGTTATGAGTCTTTCTACAGTTTACCGTGAAAAACTGGGATTATTTCATGTCTGTATTTTTAAACATGGGCAATTATATAGTTTACTTTTCGAGAAATGTCTTAACTCATATTCAAGTCTGACGAGACATAAAAAAATGGGGTATGGCACAATGATATTTCACAGTATGTAGGTGATAATGCTCTCCAAATCTATAAAAACAATAACAACAACAACAGTAAAATGTGACCTCGAGCTTCAGAGAAATAGAAACCAAGTTCTGGAGAAGGGATTGGCCATTGGAGATGTCAATGATAAACCATAGCATTAATAATATGTCCCTGAGCCATGCATGTGACCCATGCCTTTGATTCTGGCATGTAGAAGAAGGCAGGTCATCCTGCTCTATATAAAGAGCTCCAGAACAGCAAGAGTTATGCAATGAGAGACTCTCTCAAAATTAATTAATTAATTAATTAATTGGATAATTAATAATTGGATAATTAATTAATCTCTCCTCATCTGCATAGACACTCCTTGATGATAAAATTCATGGTGCCTTTAATATATGGGAGACACGCTTCCTAGAGAAGTCAGTAAAGAAAATGTTGAATTAGGTGATATGATATAGAAACGTTTTGTCACGGGTTTGTGTCTTTGTCAGGGTTTCTATTCCTAGACAAAACATCATGACCAAGAAGC
>NW_018393306.1:1729-6229 GCF_900095145.1 Mus pahari
AAGTCTCTTAACTGTGGGCTCCACTAAAATACCTTCTTACTTCAAGAGGGAAAAATATCAGGGCACAGTCACAATCAAAAGCAAAATCAAACTTCAACAGTCCATTGTCTGGGATCCACTCACCATCTTCTAGGCTCCTCCAAGGGCTTGGGTCACTTCTCCAGCCCTGCCCTTTATAGCACACAGTCTGTCTTCTAGGCTCCAGATGCTTGTACTCCACTGCTGCTGCTTTCTTGGTGGTCATCTCATGGTAGTGGCATCTCCAAAACGCTGCTGTCTTCCACTGTAACTAGGCTTCACCAACANCCTCTCATAGGCTCTCTTCATGGTACCAAGCCTCAACTCCTTTGCATGACCTCTTCAGTCCTGGGCCATCAATTGCAACTGAGGCTACACCTTCACCATGGCCTTCCATGGCCTCTCACAGTGCTGAGCCTCAGCTGCTCTTCATGACCCCTTCATGCCTTCAAAANCNGTACCACCTGGGTGACTTTTACACATTACAAGTCCTGCTGTAGTATGAGGTACAACCTTGGCTATCTCTGGAACACAGCCTCTGTGTTCTCAGAAATCATTTCCCAGAAGATATCACCTCAATGATGCTGGTCTCTTCTTAATCACCACTAATTTCTTTGCTCCAGCTAACCAGCATCAATAGTCCCAGTAATGCAAAGGTTTTTCCTTTAGTAGTTCTGGTATCCTGTTAATCACAGCTGATTCTTCAGCCCCATCTAACCAGAACCACAGAATCTTCACAATCAAATAGCAATGGTCCTGAAAAAGTCTTTAATCTTCCCTATGAAATTTCACAAGACAGAACTCTATCTTCTGCACTGTTTTCAACATTAACTGCCCAGCTCCTATACGACATCCCACTGATCTTCTAGCCCAAAGTTCCAAAATCATTCCACAGCCTTCCCCAAAACATGGTTAGGTTTTCACAGGAATACCCCCACTCCTGGTACCAATTTGTCTTAGTTAGGATTTCTATTCCTGGACAAAACATCATGACCAAGATCAAGTTGAGGAGCAAAGGGTTTATTCAGCTTACACTTTCTCAACTGAAGCTCCTTTCCCTGTGATAACTCCAGCTTGTGTCAAGTTGACACACAAAACCAGCCAGTACAGGTTGCTATCCACCCTTGTGTGTTATTGCTCTTAAATACTTGATTTGTTTGTGACAAACTGAGCAAAGACTTCCCACACGTCCAAAATCACAGAAGCAAATGTCAGAGTATGTGTAGATTAAATGGCAACTGCTCACATCATATATTATAAAGAAGAGACTTCTACAAAGGTCAAAGAGATGTGGAAACTGAATAAAATTATTTTCTGTGAGGAGAGTATTCTGTCTTAAAGGAAAACGTTGTATTTCTTGGATGTAAGACAGTCCACTGGCAGGTCTTAGGCCATGCTAGCAGTTTCTATGGGGCTATACCATGGCATCTATTTTTCTATTTGTGAGATCATATCCTATGAAGTATTAATAACAGATTTTATTATGTTGACATTGTTCATTTGGTGTTTGAGGTGTTGTATTTTTCATGTTCCCATTGTCATGTTGTTTGTGCTGTAGATAACACTTCTAAAGGTATTACAGCATTGCGTTTACATGAGAGTATTACGCATTAATTGAAATGTTGGTATTTCCTTCATAAAGAATGAAATGTCCTCATTGTACATCTACATTTGTGAAGGATAAAATTTCTCAACATTTAGCCCTCAGCGGCTATTGTACTTGCAGTGGTAACCTGTTGTGACCTTTGATGAAGCTCAACAAAAGACTGGTTACCCTTCACGACAATTCTGATGACAGGGGCTATGAGATGGATGCTCATAGGCGCCAATCATCCTTAGCAATGTTCTGTTCCGATCTATTTCTTGATCAATACAATTTATCTTTAAAATATACTTTATTTTTCATCTTCTCTATCCTCAGATCTGTGTTTTATGAATGCAGTTCTTCTGCTTGTATCTTTCTTCAATGATACAAGCAGAAGAACTTTCTTCATTGTTCATCCTGGGAAGTTATACTTAACAAAATTTGAATACCAAACAAAGATTCTTCCATTTTAATACATTTCTAAAATAAATGATCTTTACAAAACATCATCAAATTCTCTTAAAGAATTTTTATTGGGTTTCCAGGCTTTGGGGTTTTAGATGTTTTGATGACTTGGGATTGTGGTTTGTAGAATTGTGGCTTAGACCTTTGAAGACCAAGGAAGTAAGAAGACACATTATCATAGCTGCATGAGCACCTCGTGACACCTGTCACAGTAGCTGGACTAAATGAGACACATTAGAAACACTTGTAGACAGAGGTGACATCAGTGTGAAGTCATGACAGTTGTGGGGTACATCATGGACGACCTAGGAAGTAATTGTACTCTCAAGGCTGTGGGAAATCATAGGAGGATCATTGGCAGAGAGTTTCACCAAAAGACACAGCTGTCTGCCTAATGAGAGCCTCTTTGGGTGACAGTTCAGGAGCTCAATTAACATAGGAAAATCAGAAGGAGGAACCCAAGTAAAGGATGACTGTAACAGTGTGGGGCAGGGACCTGGGTAGGGACATGGACTGGGAAAGAGCTATGGAGTTCTAGTAATGGCATGCTTGGCTGGAGAGTCAGGTTTTCAGGTCAACAGGACAAACCTTGGGGAAAGACTTATAAGTGGGAGCCTGTGAGGTGATGGCTCAGTGGATGGAGGCAGCTGCCACCTTGCCTGAGGAGCTCCAGCCCCAGGGATCTCTGTGCAGGAAAGAGAGAAATTTGACCCAAGCAAGTTGTCTTCTGACCTCCACAAGGTGTTGTAGCTGTGAACACCCAGCCCCCCACCTACACACAGATACATTTATGCCCTGCTAATTTTTTATAATGCTACATTTTAGGAGCAGAAGCAAGTGTTCAGCAGTAAAGAGCACTGGCTGCTCTCCCAGAGAACCAGGCTTGTATTGCCAGCACTCACATGGCAGCTTACAACCATCTGTAACTCAAGTTTCTGGGATCCATTACACTCTTTGGTCCACAGCAAGCCTGAGGCAGGCATGTGAGTCATTTACATACATTCAGGCAAACACTCATCCATAACATAACATCCAAGTAAGTAAGTAAACACAGTTTCAGTATTGTTAATATATTTGTGGACCTGGAGAGATGATTCAGCAGTTAATATCACTGACTGCTTTCCCAGAGGTCAAGTCCCATCAACGACATGGTGTCTCACAACCATCTGTAATGTGATCTGATGCCCTCTTCTGGTGTGTCTGAAGACAGCTACAGTGTACTCGTATTAGTAAAATAAGAAAATCTTTTTTAAAAATACATTTTTCTAAATTTGATTTAATTTTGAAAAGAAAAAAATCCATTTTAAGGTAAAGTTAAGTAATATCTCCATCTGACAGGTATATAACATATTACATCATCTTAGAAACAACCGTTTTCCTAAAAGAAACATTGGGATCATTATTGTGGTTAGATTACTAATGATGAAATTGTAAAGTGAATTTAATCAGCCATTGAACTGATTAAGGCATATCAAAATATAAAGGCTGTGTGTATGTTTCATCTGGGAACCCAGAACCTGGCTGCAGGTAAGAAGGAACACGCCAGTGCAGGGATTATTTAATATTTTACTGCTACATGTCTTTTTTTACTGGCAACCTGTTTTTGTTTCTTTTTAAAATGTCACATGTCTGGGACAAAGAAAGAACTTTAAGTGGTCAGAGGAACAGATTACTGTACATTTGTGTTCACATTGACACTAGAGATTCACAGGCACTGCAAAGTGGGTGGGGACTGTCGTCAGTCAACAGAGGAAGGGACAAAGAACTGCACACGGGGTCGTTTCACCCGCAGTACTGAGAGTGAAATGACATGTTTGCGAGAAATGACTGTGGTGAGAAGAGCGGGGCTTGACGCAACACATGTGAATCATTTCCTCTGATTTGTAAGATCTTCATGAATGTATCTTGAAGGAAGAAGGGAGCTGGAGAGGAGGAGAAGCACCATGAGGAGGAGAAAAGGATGGGGGAAAGTAGAGTAGGCGGGAATGTGCAGATGGAGAAGGGGGGGGAATATTCGAGAAAGTCTGTTGAAGGCACTTCCCATGGAAGCAGACTTCTTTGCTACAGGGAGGGGGTTTCCTCTCCTGGTTCCAGGACTAGATTGATTCTCTTGCATCTGTAGCTTTTTATTTACCTTTAACTCAAGTACTGTGGTATACACTGGGGTGATCGTATATTGCCACTGTCTAGGAACCTCTGGGCAAGCACAAATCTGCTTATATCCCATTTGGGTTCCACATTTGACAACTGTTACTCTTCACTGATGACAAGCTTCATGGGTTTCTGTCTTAGTCAGGGTTTCTATTCCTAGACAAAACATCATGACCAAGAAGCAAATTGGGGAGGAAAGGGTTTATTCAGCCTACACTTCCATACTGCTGTTCATCACCAAGGAAGTCAGGACTGGAACTCAAGCAGGTCAGGAAGCAGGA
>NW_018393306.1:10269-13789 GCF_900095145.1 Mus pahari
CCTTCCTTCAGAGACAAGTACAAAAAATTTCTAACCAAACTGTTAACCAGATCCTGTTACAGGACTACCAGCCGCTGCCCATAGATGATCACCAAACGGACTCCAATGGTGAAGACCAGATATACCCTGACTACGCCCCTAAACAGCAGGAAGTAGCTTAAGAGCTTAAGAGACACGATGCCCCTATTCCCTCTACACCATTGGTTTCCCCTCTCTTTTTCTCCCCTTCTTTTATAATAACAAGAAGGAAGGAATGTTAGCACCAGAATACTGCAAGCCCCGCCTAACCATGTGACCCTTGACCTGCGTTGCCAGGACAACGACCTTCTATCCCACAATCCACTTGGCTCAGTTCCCACCTTCACTGGTATGACATCATTTTCTGTATAAGAGAGGAAGCCAACCCCTCCTCTCTCTCTCTCTCTCCTCTTCTCTACCCTTCTACCCGCTTCGCCACTCCCCTATTCCAGCCTAATAAACCTCTCCCACGTGGAACACCTTGGCCTGGTTTGCTGCTTGGTTTATCCACTCAAAATATAAAAAAAATGCAGTTGGGGAAAAGTCGCCCAGCCCTGAGCTGGAGAATTCAGGGTAGGGAGCAGAATATGCCTTCCAGGAGGGCCGTGTAACTGGCAGGGACTGAGGGATGCATGGAGGAACTAGCAGCTCATGTCTAGTTTGATATGATAACTAGGCACTTTATCCATTTGTCCCAGGTTTGAAACCTAACACTGGCCAGCATTTAATTGAAGCTTGCTTCAATTTTGACTCAAAACTTGTGGAACTGACTCTTGTGATTCTCAGGATGAAAGGGGAGGATAATAGAACCTCTGTGATAGATGACTGAAAATGTATACCCAAATGTTTGGTTCCGTGCAGGAGGAACAACAAAGTAGCCTTAGAACTCATGGAATGTGCCCCACCGGTTAGCACAACCACATCAAGAGGCAGAACCCGAGGTCTACCTGTCCTGAGGACTTCTTGCTGTTGTGGAGTTTTGCTCTATTCACTATCTTCAAGGGCACCACATCCCTCGTAGTCCGTGAGTTGCATGAAAACTCCAAAAAGGCTGCCAGTCCCTCATGGGGCAGTATCATTGGTATCAAGAATAGTGATTGATCTTTTTCAAGTGTTGCTGCTGGAGCAGTTTACTGATTCAACCACCACCCTCAGAAAGGACTTAGAGCTGTAGATTGCTAGTAATGTCCAGCTCTCTTAGAAAGAATTTGGAAATGTTGGTTGTAGAAAAGTTAGGGTAAGATGCTTTTGCTAGTGACTTTGAAGTAGAAAATCTTGGGGAACAATTTGAAAATTCAGAAAGGCACATTCTTAATAGTTCAGCTAGACACTTTTTGATGTCGGGGACAAGAACAATGGCAACCCAGCTAATGCTGGCTGAGGTGGGTATGCCTGTTTGGCTGAAGCTGGGCTGGTGATCAGGGTGATGACTGATATCTTACACCCATTTTTACCCTCAGATTCCTGACAGGATTTAATAAAAAATGTTAATTAGTAGATGTGTACCCTGTGGATGTATAATAATAATGACTTTTTTATATGAAGGTTTAAATTTGTGATACTCTTAAGATTTTTTTATAAGACTACATTTTAAGTTGAATAATAAAATAATTGCCGTGTGTCAGTAAGGGAAACTGGCTGAGAAAATTATCTTGGTTGCTTACACTTTGGCTATATAACAAGTTGGTTAGTTACGAATGTATAAAGGTTCTTGAGAATAATTTGTTTTTATTTTGTTTATCCATAATACATAAAACATTTTATTGCCGGGCGGTGGTGGCACACACCTGTAATCCCAGCACTTGGGAGGCAGAGGCAGGCAGATTTCTGAGTTCGAGGCCAGCCTGGTCTACAATGTGAGTTCCAGGATAGCCAGGGCTATATAAAGAAACCCTGTCTCAAAAAAAAATTTTTTTTATCATGTGAGGGTATTGGAAAAGATATTTTTTCTTATGTATAGTCATTGTAATCATCCACTTAAAGAAAAATAGAATATAGCCACATTGTGATGTTTGTACTGCTAGAAAGATTTTGCTGGGACATACAATATGTGTGAGAAAAAATAAAGTTGTTGGATTTTGCTCATTGGAGCCTTGCTCCTAGCAAAGACATGTATGTATGTATGTATGTATGTATGTGTATGAAAGTGTGAGGTTGGAACTTTGCTTCATCTACCATGTTTGTATATGTATGTATATATGTATGTATGTATATATGTATGTATGTATTCCTTCATCCTTTTCAACAGCTCCAAAGAGATTCGTGATGACTCCAGAGTCTTTACACTGGCCTCAGAGGGTTTTTCATGGGCCCCAGGGCATATTCTATGGTTCTAGAGTATCAAGCTTGGTTCTCTCAGAGAAAAATTTGGTGAGTGATCAGTCACCCACTCTATGCATCACCTCAGTTTACTTTGGATGTCGGAGTTAGTCTTTGACACCCAATGAAGAGCATAAGAGGCAGGGAGATGTGGAAGGAGTCATGAAATAAGGATATGTGTGTAGCAACAACTACAGCTAAATATGTGTAAAAATTCCTGAGACCAGTTATTTTGTAAACTAATTTAGAATGATAAATTAATAAACCAAGACTCTTCTTACCAGACTAAGCTATGAAATTCAAAGTAAACAAGCCTTACACTTTAAATGCCAATTCCTATAAACCCTACATTCTAAATCTCCCATGGAGGTACAGGGCTCAAGTTAGTATAAGGAAAGAATTTTATTTCATAGCTGTCATCTGAGGGACTGGGAAACACAGCTTAGTTGACAAAGTTACTGCCCTGTACACACACACACAACAGGACTTAAATTTACTACCCCAAATCCACATGAAGTGCCATGATTGCAGTCCGAGTGCTAGGTAGGTGGAAAGAGCAGAGCTCTGGGGCTCACTGGCTAGCTAACTTAGCCTGAATGGTGAACTGCAGGCCAGGGAAAGACCCTATCAAAGGATGACACCTGACATTGTCCTCTGGTCTCCAGGAGAACAGACACACAGGTACACAAGCACCTGCACATATATCTGCACCCTGGTCAACATACCTACATGTAAACACCAAGTGTCACTTTAAACTGTAAAGATGTGCATTGAAGACTGCGATTAAATGTGTCAAAGGAGAAACTAGGTTTTCCAGATAACCACGACACGTTGAACCCACCTGTGCTGAACTTATGAACTCATGACTCTTTGAAAGACTAATTTTAACTTATGGGTGTGAATGTGTGCCTTTGTGTGTGTGTACACAAGCACATGGTTGGAGGGACGTGTGTGCCACAGGCTACCTCCTTTGTGGGGTCTCCTATCTGCATGTGAAAGACCCCCGAAGGGAGCCCCTCGCTCCAGTCTCGGGAAGGACGCGCACCCAGTAGGACGCTGAGACCGACTTGCTGTAAACACACGAGGAAGTTTATTGAAGACAGGACAAGACAAGAGCTCAGGCCAGCATGCTGGGGTCGAAACTCATACGCCACGCAGGGGTAGAGGAGTTCGACCCCGACCT
>NW_018393307.1:0-14083 GCF_900095145.1 Mus pahari
CTATGAAATCTTCTGCACCTGAGATTCTCTCTTCCATCTCTCATATTCTGTTGCTGATGCTGGCATCTATGGTTCCTGATTTCTTTCCTCAGGTTTCTATCTCCAGAGTTATTTCACTTTGTTTTTTTTATTGTTTCCACATCCCTTTTTAGATCTTGGATGGTTTTGTTCAATTCCATCAACTGTTTGGCTGTGTTTTCCTGTAATTCTTTAAGGGATTTTTTGTTTTCTCTTTAAGGACTTCTACTTATTTAGCGGTGTTTTCCTGTTGTTCTTTAAGGATTTCTACATGTTGAGCAGTGTTCTCCTGTCATTCTTTAAGGGCTTCTACCTGTTTTGCAGTCTTTTCCTTATTTCTTTAAGTGAGTTATTAATGCCCTTCTTAAAATCTAGTACCATCATGAGTTATGTCTTTAATTCCGAGTCTTGCTTTTCAGGTATGTTGGAATATCCAGGACTGCCTGAAGTTGGAGTGCTGGATACTGATGATGATGAATGGTCTTGGTTTCTGTTAGTAAGAATCTTACGTTTGCCTTTCACCATTTGGAAATCTCTGGAGTTAGTTGTTATAGTTGTCTCTGGTTGGAGCTTGTTCCTCCTGTGATTCTGTTAGCCTCTGTCAGCAGTTCTGGAAGTCCAGCTCTCTCCTGAGTCTCCGTAGTCAGAGTACTTTCTGCAGGCAAGCTCTCCTCTTGCAGAGAAGGTGCACAGAGTTCTGGCGCTCAGACCTGCCTCCTGGCTAAAGATATAGGCCCGAAATGGGTCTGTCCCAGAAGATATGTGGCCTCTGATGTTTGCACACTCACCTTCAAAGACTAGTCTCCCAGGGACCCTGTACACAATATGGCTCTCTCACCTGCTCTGGTGGACAGAGCACTCCTGGGTGGCCACCTCTCCTCTGGCAGGGAAGGTTCCTGGGTATCTGGAGCCTGAAATGGATGGGGTCTGTCCCAGAAGCTGTGGCCCTTCTGCAATCTGCACTCTCAAATGTGCAGACAGGAGCCTAGGCAACTGGGAGCAAAGATGTCTCCCTCTCCAGCTCAGGCAGTGAGAGCCCTCCTGGGCAGCCACTTCTCCTCTGGCAGGGAAGGTACCCAGAAAGCATGGTCTGTCCCAGAAAGCTGTGTTGATTCTGTCATCCACACTCTCACCAGCGCAGACTGGAGCCTGGGCTACCTGGAGCAAAGATGGCTCCCTCACCAGCTCAGGCAGTGAGAGCCCCCCCCCCCCGCCCCCCGCCCCAGTCGGCCATCTCTCTTTTATAAACTTGGTTTTTAACAAAGGAAAAATGAAAATTGGTTTCTTTGAATATTTTTAAAGAACCTTAGTAGTAGTAACTGGGTCTTTCTTCTCTGTGTTTTCTGGTCTTTCAGTGACTTGTGGATAATAGGAAGTCCATTGATCAAAGGGATTCAATGATCAGGATTTATGGATTTCTCATCATCATCATCATGTCATAGACCTAAGGGGTGAGCATACTACTATTATTCTGGTAAATAAACATCGCATTAAGATGATTCTTAGTAGCTTGTCATTATACCCATAAATCAGTGTATCATTCAACCATCACTGAAGATGTTTCTCCTTGCAGGGGATAAACAGAGAGACAATTGATCACTGTGTAGAAAATAGGAGAACTTGGAGTGTAATGTCCAAAGTAAAGTGTGTTCTATAACACCCATTCTGCTCAGAGATAAAGGATCTATGCAGAAGTGAGTTTTAAATGAAATTTTCATATGTGAAATTAAAAACACTATTTTAAAATGTGCTGCATTGAAATTATATAAAGATAGATGATGGTGGGTAGTAATCATTTTTAACTTATTTTATTAGATATTTTCTTCATTTGCATTTCAAATGCTATCCTGAATGTCTCCTATACCCTCCCCCCACCCTGCTCCCCTGGACACCCACTCCCACTTCTCGGCCCTAGCATTCCTCTTAAGACAATAGAAGTGCAATTATTCGGGGACATCTTTTAGATCTGTAAGATTATAAGTATTATTTTCCAAATATTTATGTATAAACAGTGTCAGTGTTGTTTGGGTTTCTGTATATGGAAATGTAAGAAGTAATTTAACTCCATAGAGCTGGAGTTTTAGATAGTTGTGAGCCACCTGATGTGAATCCTGAAGTCTGATCACCAAGAGCAGAACGAATTCTTTTTTTTTTTTTTTTTTTTTTTTTTTTTTTGGTTTTTCGAGACAGGGTTTCTCTGAATAGCCCTGGCTGTCCTGGAACTCACTTTGTAGACCAGGCTGGCTTCGAACTCAGAAATCCACCTGCCTCTGCCTCCCGAGTGCTGGGATTAAAGGCGTGCGCCACCATGCCCGGCCAGAACGAATTCTTAACTCAAAAAATCTTGGCAGTCCCCTAGAAGCTTTCTTATAGTCAAGATTTTATGCTCTACTTCAAAAATTATTCAGATGAATAAACATGTATTAATATTGGATTGTAGATAAACCTACACTTTCTAATAGCTTAAGATTTAGTAATATTTTCATTTTATAGGAAACAGTGAAATAAGATAACTAGAGCATGCTATACCTGTTTCCTGACAGTAGTCCAGCCCCTATGCTTTCCACACTTTATAAGAGATGTAGACGTTTAGGACCTCTAACAATGACAGACCAGGACAGACAAGACACTCTGTTCTTCTCATAAAGGTGCTGCCTATCTGGTTAGTCCTTACTTTTGAGAAATATTTTGTTACACATGTATAAACATGTTATTATATTATATATGTTCACAAGTTGCTACTATAAGTCTAAGAATAAAGAGGAGCCAGGTTGATTAAAGTTATTAAAACTAAGAATAAAACTTTTACTATCAACCATACAATAGAAATTATGCATTGTGTATAAGAGACTTTTGCTGCCATTGTCAAAAGTTTCTTGTCACAAAACAAACTATTGCATAATGAAATTCAAAGGGGTTGATTTACCTTATCAATATCAAGTAATTGAAAGTCATTCAAGAGAGATAGAGCTTAAACTCAAGTCCATAGAATTTCAAAAATCTGTGGAAATTTAAAAGCATGCTCAGTATACTGGTGTTTTCTACAAGAAAAAATTGGTAAGTAATATAAGCAACATTTAATTATTGTTTTACACATGCTCACACTCACATAATGCATGCACGGATGCACAAATATATACTCATAGGCAAACACACTCTCACACACAAAACCTACTGAGTCAATTTAGTGTGTTTTTACAGGTGACCTCCGAGGAATGAATAATCTATCACGTTGCTTGTCCTTGAAAAAACACTCTGATCTCTGTCTCTGATCGTCTCTGTCTCTGTCTCTGTCTCTGTCTCTCTCCCTTCCTCTTTCGCTGTTTGTGTATTTCTGTCTCTCTATCTCTCTGTATGCCTCTCTCTGTTTCTGTGTGTCTCTCTCTCTGTTCTGTCTCTGTGTCTCTTTCTTTGTCTCTGTCTGTCTCTGTCAGTCTGTCTGTGTCTCTCTCTGTGTCTCTCTGTCTCTCTGTCATTCAGTGGTAACTAACTGATTGGAGCTCTTTATCAAGGAGCAAGGACCTGTGTGATTTCCCACATGCACATTGTTGTATCTTATTTAAACAACACTTCATTGTTGTTTCACTTCACGCTGCTTCACTATCATGTCTAGAAAATACTCTTCTCTTTGGGAGTGTGAACCCTCAGATTCTTACAATAATTCTACCTTCTCTTCCCTATAAGATCCCTCTTCTGCTGCAAAAAGAAACTTCTTTGATGAGAACGCTAAACAAATTTATCTATGGCTATAATGATAAGAATTTATATTGGTATAGCAAAATAATTCATTGGTATAGTCATTTGAAACCTTGTTTACAAAAACAAAAGAAAACAGATGCTACTGAGATTACCACTGCAGACTACATTTCTATACCACAAGATGGCATCTTGATCTTTTAAGGTCTCTGGTAACATTCCAGTCCTGTTTTTCTCCTCCTAGGAGCTAGGTAAAATATTTTTCTGGAGATTTTACTTTATTCTTCAAACTTTTGGAGTAATTTTGTAGCAAGAAATAAGTTTGAACAAGGTGCCAAATTTTAAAATAAGTTTGAACAAGGTGTAGAAAATTTGCAATGGGCAAGTGCAAGTTCTAGGGCAGAGAATGGAGAAGCAAACTGTAGCTGGAATACAGTAGTAATAAAGAAAATGACTTATTATTTTGACACGACACTTTAACAGAACATAACAAAATGCTGAACATTTAATGGCCCCATGAAGCCTTTGTTGTTATTGCTGTTATTGTCTTTGTTTTTGTTTTTAGGGACTGGAGTGATGGCTCAGCAGTTAAAAGCACTGGCTGCTCTTCCAGAGGTCCTGAGTTCAATTCCCAGAAACCACATGGTGGCTCACAACCATCTGTAACGGGATCCAATGCCCTCTTCTGGTGTGTCTGAAGACAGCTACACTGTACTCTTATAAATAAAGTAAATAAATTGCCAACGAACATTTTTTAAAAATTTGTATTTGTGTATTTCTAGGTGTATGTGTGCATGCATGTGTGTGTGTGTGCATGTGTGTTTGTGTGATGCATGTGTATGAATGGCCATAGAGGTCAGAAGATGATGTTCCCCTAGTATTACGTTTTAGGTCTTTCTATTGTGTTCATTTTTATCTGCCAGTCAAGAAATTAAAGGGAAGAATAAAGTATGAAAATAACTGGAAAACACAGGGATATATCTGACTCATGAGGTAAAAACAATGATGAAAAATACTTTTATTAAAAGTGAGGAAACACATGCAAACATACATGCACACACACATACACACAATAGCATACACACACATATACACATTCATATACTCACAAAGATACACACATAGACTCATATACACTAAGTGCACACATACACAAACACACACCACATTACACACAGAAAGGTATACAGAAATAATGAGACACTTCAAAGCAGAGGACTCTGGAAGTAAAATCCTGTCTTTCCTCTATTTATGTGTCTTTATGTGTGTGGCATGTATTCTTCCTAAAGTGGATGTTTCATCAATTGGACAAACCCTGAGAGACTGATAGGCTTACAGAATGGGTGTTTTCTGGCAAGGGTGATTAATTGGCCACATGAGGCCTCAGTGTCAAGCAACCATTCCCTTTATTTTTCAGGTCAGAAAGAAGCCAGATATTTGTTACCTATCTGTGTCCCTTCCCCTATCTGTCTGTAAAGACTCTAACTCCTAACACGTCACAAGGAGAAGCTGGATGTATGTGTCATTGTGAGAAGCCGACATTGAACTCAGGCCCTCTGCAAAAGGACAGTAAATGTTAACCACAGAGTCATTGATATTCCCAATATTTGAAAGACCAACTATAGCCATTTAAGTATTTTATGCTTATGATTTTTAGTCTCCAAGCAGTATAGTAAGTGTACGTAATCTTTAAGAGCTCTAGCATGTTTGCTATGGAATCTTGAAAAGAACACAAAGTCCAACAGAATAGATGGCAATAGTAATCATTACAAGCCAGTGAATATGTACCATAAAATCATGACATTTTATCATTATCCAACTACAGAGAGTATGGCAACTGTCTCCAGACAAACATATCAGGAATATTCTCCTTTCAAAAATCTGAGTCAATTTTGTTATGTGCATTTTGTTAACATTCTATATAAGTAGCAGTCAATTTTAAGTATAGTGTGGAAGCATATACCAAGGGATCTTTTAGATGTGCCAGTTATAAATGATATTATTCCTTACATAATGATCTTTGATTGACTTGGGAAAGATGGTACTGCATTATTTGTGGTTTTGAAATAAGATTCTATTGATAACCTGGGTAGTGTAGGGTTGTGTATGACTTTCTCTGTCAGAACAAATATTACTCACTGTGCTGGAGGTGTACAGAATGGGAAAAGATCTTCACCAACCCTATACTCAACAGAGGTGTGGTATAGAAAGCATATAAAATTGTAAGAAGTTAGACACACCAGCAAACCAAATCATGAAATTTAAAATGGGATATAGAGCTATCAAGAGAATTTTCACCAGAGGGATATCTGGTGTCCAGCATGGGGAAACCCATGGCTCCAGCTGGATATGTAGCAGAGGATTACCTTATTCGACATCAATGGGAGAGGAGTCCCTTAGTCCCGTGGGGCTCAATGACCCAGGCTAGGGGAATGATAGGGCACTGAGGCGGGAGTGGGAGAGGGGGAAGGGTATAGGGAGTTTGTGGAGGGGAATCTGGGAAGGTGATAACATTTGAAAGGTAAATAAATAGAATAACCAGTATAAAAAAAGGAAAGGTTCAACATCCTTAGTCATTAGAGCAATGCAAATCAAAACAACACTGAAGTTCAAACTTATATAATTGAAAAGAGCTAAGATAAAAGAAAACTCATGTGACAGCTCATGATGGTGAGGATGTGGAATATAGGGAACACTCCTCTATTCCTGGGGGGAGTAGAAACTTGTACTATTAATTTGGAAATCAAGTAGGCAGTTTCTCTGAAAATTCAGAATAGCTCTACCTCAAAACCTAGCTATATATCTCCTGGTCATATATTCAATAGATGTTCAGGGATAAAGATGGGGCAAAAAGTGAGGAAATAGTCAACCAATGACTTGAGAACCACAGGATGAGGGAGAAGCCATCCCTGACACTAATTATGATATTCTATATTTGCAGACAGGCGCCTAGCATCACTGTCTTCTGTGAGCTCCAGCCAGCAGATGATGGAAACAGATGTAGGGGCCCACAGCCAAACATTAGGCAGAGCTCTGAAAATCGTATGGAATAGAGGGAGCAAGGAATGAAGGAGCTGGGAGGAGGGGCAGGGTTAAGACCACCACAAGAAACCTACAGAATTAAATAACCTGAGCCAACAGGGGCTCACAGGAACTGAATTACCTACTAAAGAGCACACATGTGACAGATGTAGACCACTTTTGTATAAACAAATAATATACAGCTTGGTCTTCCTGTGGGACTTCTAACAACTAGAGCAGGGGCTGTCTCTAACTTATCCTATCCCTTAAATGGTTTTCCTTGGGGGGCTGTCTCTTACTTTCCCAATCCCATAAATGTTTTGTCTTGTCTAGGCTCAATAGAAGAAAATATGTCTGGACCTACTGCAACTTGATATGCTAGGGTGGGTTGATATCCATGGAAGGCTTCCCCTTCTCTAAATGAAGGAATTGTGAGGAGGAAAGGAAGGGGAAGGTACCATCAGGATGTAAGGTATATAAATTAACAGATAAATAAATTAAACCAAGAACATAAAAAAAGTTGACATAGTAAACTTGAAAATAGATTATTTGCTTTTAGAAACATACCTAGAGGGTGAGACATCTATAAAGAGGTTTGGGTAAACTGACATCAGCTCCCAGAGACAGTGAATATCTTTTGAGAAGTGAACATTTTCTTAATGGCATCTTTCATATCTTTGTTCCTCAGGCTGTAGATTATAGGATTGAAAAATGGGGCAAGGACAGCAAACATTAATGCAATGACCTTCTCCAGTATTGGTTGGAAGGTGACATAGAAGTGCAGGTACATGAGTGCCACACTGCCAAAAAACAGCACAAAAATGGTGATGTGGGCTGTGCACGTGGAGAATGCCTTCTGACGGCTCTCACCAGAAGGAATCATCAGGACCACCATGATGATTCTTAAATAGGAAAGGCTGATGAGAGAGACACAGCTCAGGATGGAGATAGCATGGATGACATCTTCAACCAGAATCATAGATGTGTCTGTACATGCCAAAAGGAGCACAGGTTCTAAGTCACAGAAGAGCTGGTGAATCTGATTGGGGCCACAGAAAGGCAGAGTAGACATCCACACAATCTCTGGGAGGAGCATGAGGAAGCCAAGGATGAAAGAGCCTGTGGAAAGCTGTGTGCACAGCTCTGGAGTTATAATGATTGCATAGCGAAGTGGGTTGCAGATGGCAACATACCTGTCGATGGCCATTATTTTGAGGACTAAGCCTTCAGTGATTCCAAAGGAATGTAAAAAATACACCTGCAGGAGGCAGCCAATGAAGGAGATGGTTTTCTCTTTGCTCACCAAGTTGTAGAGCATTTGCGGAAAGGTCACTGTGGTGAGGCAAATCTCCAAGAAGGAGAAGATGCTGATGAAAGTGTACATGGGATTGTGCAGGCGGACATCCAGCTGCACAGCCAAGAAGATCATAGAGTTCCCAACAACAATGAACAGGTAGACACAGAGTAGAAGGATGAAGAGCAAAAGGTCACCATCCTCAAACTGAGGGAAATCAGAAAAATAAAATTCTGTCACCTCTGTCTGATTCTTCTTATCCATATTTTCAGAAACTTATTGTCTGCTTCAAGGAATAAGTAAAGCAGAACTCAAGTAAAGTGAAAAAGAGAAAAATTAACCATCTAAACAACCTCAATACTAAGCCAATTAAATGGTATATTTGTTGAGGTGTTTGAAAAAATCATAATATAATACTCTCACATTTGGACAATTTTAGTATGGAAATTTAGTATTCTACTAGTCTGCTTTTTAAAAGAAATACCTGACTATTTAGAAATATAATTTTATATACACTACTGATTTATAATTTGGCAACTTTTATTATTCGGTAATAATTTAGAAACTACCTTTTACTATATAAGAAAAGTTATTTTACATAAAATGATTTACAGAGAATTTTGTTGTGATATTAACTTTCTTAGTTGTATCATACCTTTTAAATACAACTTTTGGGGATGAACATTGAGGACAGAAAATGAGTTTTAATAAAATATACAATTGTGGTTTAACAGGAGAGTGTTGTAAAGTGAATATTTTAAAAACTATAGGGCATATATTTTTCCATAATTTCATATTTTTTAACTTCTCAGCAAAAACAAAAAGTCAAATATACTGGGTAAAACTTACTTGAAATGCCACAGCTTATAGTGACCTCTGTGTATAAAGTAGGCTAGTCTGTACTCCAAAGGAGTATTTTTAATAGTTTCAATAATATGGCCCAGATGATGGATGGTAAGCATAATTGAGTAATATCTCAAAGGCTTTAATCAACAGTCCATATCCAGAGACAAGTTTAGGCATGGATTCAGGTATTCTCACCTGTATCCTCACAGTATAAAGATAATTAATCAGCATGCCACAGAATTTATCATATTTAACACTGTTGACATTTTTGGTCACATAATTATTTACTGGGGAATGTACTTGGCTAACTGTGCATTTAACAACCTGCTGGATGTCAATAGCTCAACCCACCTTTGACAGGCAAAATGGCTGTGTTTGCAGGGAAATGAGCATAAATGTTTGCTGTCAAGAATCAGCCATATATGGAAAATAATTTTTGATGTTACACAAGTTGATCAAGACCTGAAAATTGAATATGAGTATACTTGGAACTTTGCTTTAAAGGTACAAGCATATGAAGGGACCAAACAGCTCCTTAAGTATACATCCATTTAGCCCATGACGTATTCAGTTCTGTGCTATTTTTCTGGGAAGGAAGATTCATCACCTACTTTCAACAGAAAGTTACCTTTTTTAACCTGTGAGAGTTTTGTGACATCATCTTTCTGAAAATTCCATTCCTTCTATGATCCTAAAGCTGGTGAACAGTTGCCTACTAACAACAGGTTTGATGGTATTTTTAAGACTGTTTAGTAAAATATTTTTGCATGATAGAAGGGTAAGCTGTGTCTTTGTCAAACCCAACTACTTAACAGTGAGGGATCTGAAGACTGGGCCTGGAAAAAGGGAAAGCTACTGAAAACAATACGCTACCTGGAAACTGGTTTTAGGTATAATATATACACTCTTGAAATCACAAAACAAGTATCACTCACAAAGAAAAGTTATCCTGGCAAGCAAGAACAAAACAAAGATCGTGTATGATTTCTAGGGATTCTGTAAAACACTAAATGTATAACTAAAATAGATGCAAAGCACAAAATCACCTTTGGTGTTTCTTCACAAGAACTTTTCAATAATAATTGATTCTCACAGATAAAATATTCCATGCTATAATTATTTCTTGCTTTATACTGTTATCTGGATACACTAGTTTGAAATATGTCTTGGTTCACTTCAATCACTTAGATACTGAGGCAAATTGTTCAGGCAAATATGTGAGTATGTCAAAACAAACACAGGTAACAAAAAAATACTTGCAAGGGTAAGGAATAATTAAAAGACTCCAAAGCTTTCATCTCAGCTTGAGAAAAAAAAATCATGTGAATACATGTACTATTATTTTTTTCTTTTCTTTTTTTTTCTTTTTCTTTTTTTTTTTTTTTTGGTTTTTTGAGACAGGGTTTCTTTGTATAGCCCTGGCTGTCCTGGAACTCACTCTGTAGACCAGGCTGGCCTCGAACTCAGAAATTCGCCTGCCTCTTCCTCCCAAGTTCTGGGATTAGAGGTGTGTGCCACCACACCTGGCACATGCACTATTCTTAACAGAATTTCAATATCTGCATCTTTTGCATGATCTGGTATTCTTTACTGGTATGTCATGACATTGAACATGTATAACTGCAAGGAGTCAAATTACTCTGTCACTAGCACACTTCACAATCACAAAATCGAAACATGGGCAATGGAAAAAGGGAAATTATTCCAATGGACTCCTCTAGTTCCTGGGAGGTGGGGAGGGACAGCCAGAATCTGAAGTGGTAAGTTATAACACGGTTTGGGAACTTTGTTACTCATAGTTATCTTTCCTGACTCTACTGTATAACATACAGGCATCCTAGATTACAATCGAACTCATTAGGTAATATCAATGAGAAATGCCATAGATTCAGTGTCACAGATGCAATTTAATCAATTGCGTCACAGAGGGTAGGTTGATTTCTCTGATGAAATTTAATAGGTCATTTTTTTCCTTGAAATTGTTGTGATTCTCTGCAGTCCAAGAGCACACTGACCTGCCCAGAACCCCAGCCTTGAGCTACAGTTTATTCATCTCAGCTACAGTCCTCCCACCTCAGCTTCAGCACTCCTACCTCAGATAAAGTCCTCCTACATGCCTGTGTTTGCATGGCCTTCACAATGACTCTGCAGGTCTCTCCATCTTATACCCACCTCTTTCTGAGTCCCCCTTTCCAAATTCCTTCATTTCTTTGCAGCTGAACACATAGGAAGGTTATAACCACAACACTAGATTTCTTGGGGATAAACACTATCTAAAGGCTTATTTTGACACACTATCCAGAGTGCCAAGGGAAAAGCAACTCATGGCCCAAGTGACTAATTAGGGAACTGTTGTTGCTACACATACCTTTCACAAGGACTTCATACTTATGGAGAGCTAAAACTTTTTAGTTGCACTAGAAAGCAGATGTAAGTTGGTTTTCTTTTTTTTGTCTACTGTGTGAAAGAATTGTTTTTGATACACAATGTCAGATAGACTGAGTCCGGAAGTGAACTAGAAACTACAGGATTGAAGCTCACAACTCCTGGTTCAAAGTGCAAGTTCTCTTCTGCTTTAGTCCTTATAACCGGTGTGAACAGAACATGATTCTGGAATACTTGAAATATATTTGGCTTCAGGAGAACTTCACCATAAAGTTATTGAAGGCCACAGGGCCATTAGCATCAGTGGAAGATGTCAGATTCTCCCTGAGATTTGTCATATTTTAGTGATCTCCAAATCTCTCCATGGATCTTAATTGTGGAAAAGTTTCAAAAACATTTTCTTGTGCATTAAAGGTACATTGATAACTATGTATGTGCAAACACATAGAAATATTGGAAAAGTCCCTCATCTAATGGGTAGAATGAACAGGAAGAGGAATATATTTATATTTATATACCTTTACTCTTTTTCCTAACTGAAATTGGACCCAATATGTACTTACAGGACGATAATGTCAGAAGAAAACTGCATGAATAACATATTAATTTGTTTCTTCCCTTCTGAAAAATATATTTGCCACAAGAATGAAATATTACATGTAATGACAGCAGTGGGCATAGGCAAGGATTAACGTTTGAGTATCTGTGTCTGTCTGTGTGTCTGTGTGTTTGTGTGTCATGCCTGTAAAAACGTCTTGGATTTTTATTCATAAATTAGTTCTTCATGCAAATTACTAAGAAAGGAAAAAATCCTGCACAGCTTTCATCCTTTTGCTAGAAAGGTGATTATTTTAATAGCTACTTAAATCTGCCTTCTGCCTTCAAAGAGATTAAAGTACTGCATATTCATATTTTTAATTTGTTTTTACTTTTTTTAATACAATATTTTTATTGATTTTGGGGGGGAATTTCACATAATTTTCCCTGATCACACTCACTTCCCACCACTAATATCAGGAACAAGACAAGCTTGTACAGTGTCTCCGTGAGAATTCAGTGTAGTACTTGTAGTCTTAGCTTGAACAATTGATGACAGTTAATAGACAATTGATGGATATCAAGGGAATACAAATTTGAAAGGAAGAAGTCAAAGCATCTCTATTAGGAGATAATATGATACACAACAGTGACCTGAAATGTCCTACTAAGAACCTCCTCCCGTGAATGAACAAACTGCAAAGTAGCAGGGTACAAAATTAACTCACAGAAATTAGTGGCCCTCCTACTACAAATTATTAATGCAGGAAAAAAACACCTTTAACAATGGCCTCAAATACTATAAAATATCTTGGGGTAATTTTAATCAAGCATGTAAAATACCTGTATGATTAAAAACTTCAAGCTTTTTAAGAGAAAAATTAAAGAAGACAGCACAAGATAAAAAGATGTGCAATGTTCATTGATCAGTAGGATTAGTATAGTAAAACTGGCCCTCCTTCCAGAAGTAATCTATGCATTCAATGTAATCATGATGAAAATTTGAACATAATTCTTCACAGATCTTGAAAGGATAGTTCAGAGCTTCATATGTAAACACAGGAACCCCCAGATAGCTAAAACAATTCTTAATAAAAATACTGCTGAACAGCTCACCATTTACAAGTTCAAGTTGTACTCCAAAGCTCTAGTAAGAAAAACAGCATGGTGATAGTATTGGCATAAATACAAGCTGATCAATGGAATGGAATTAAAGATCTAGACTTAAGTCCATGTACCTAAGCATCTGTTCTCTCTCTCTCTCTCTCTCTCTCTCTCTCTCTCTCTCTCTCTCTTCAGCTTGGCTATCTTGTTCACTTACTCAATCTACTGGTACTAAGTAAGTAATTTCTGTTACCTTTGTCATCCTTGCTCCACACCTCAATCACATCATTTACAGTCTGAGAAGCAAGGAAATGAAAGATACTCTAAGGAAGCTTTTCCTTTAGTAGAGTAGTTAGGGCTGAGAAGTAAATCTGAATCTTGGAGAATAAAATCCATCTTGAAGTTCAGACTCTTACTATTGCTGTTTGTGCCCCAGTGATGTTTTTCTGTTGTCAAAGATCCCTGTTCTGCTGTTAACAAGAATGATGAACTGTGCCTCTAGATCACTGGTGCACTTGTTTAAATAACACCTACCAGGCTCATGACTGAGGAAACATTATGTGCCTATTCTCCTGCTTCAAGCACACATTGACAGACTCTCCTCATGTTAGTATTATGTTCCTGTCTATTTCTTCTGTGAGTTCATGTGTCAATGAAGCCAAATATCAAGGTATAAATGACACACTACACAAAATAGTTCTGAAAACTATTGCTGTTCGGCCAAATATTCCACCTTTTCCAGGGTTTAGCCCTGAATCGACCTGACTTCCCCTTGAATACCTTCTTTTCAAACTGTCATATCTAGCCTGGGTTCCACATCCAGTGCTTTGTTCTAGGCTGGCGACCTCTGCCTGAACTGTCACCAACCTCTAGGCTTCTGGTAAAACCCTATGAATACTGAAATTCACAGGCATCTCTCATGTCAACTCCAACCTTCCCACACAGGCAAATCTATCAGTATACTCCAGCCTCGGATCAGAAAGTACCTAAGTTTACTTTACACAAACCTACTTCCCTCTGTCACCTGACTTGATTCCACCTAGGCCATTTCCAAACTCTAGACCCAACTCAACTCCACATCCACCCTTCTTGTGAATCTGTTCTGATCATATTAGACTTAGAACTAACAAAACAGTACTGGCTAATTTTGTGTCAACTTGACACAGCTGGAGTTATCACAGA
>NW_018393307.1:14188-17328 GCF_900095145.1 Mus pahari
AAAGGAGCTTCAGTTGGGGAAATGCCTCCATGAGATCCAGCTGTAAGGCATTTTCTCAATTAGTGATCAAGGGGGGAGGTCCCCTTTGTGGGTGGTGCCATCTCTAGGCTGGTAGTCTTGGGTTCTGTAAGAGAGCAGGCTGAGCAAGCCAGGGGAAGAAGGCCAGTAAAGAACATCCCTCCATGGCCTCTACATCAGCTCCTGCTTCCTGACCTGCTTGAGTTCCAGTCCTGACTTCCTTGGTGATGAACAGTAGTATGGACGTGTAAGCCTAATAAACCCTTTCCACTCCAACTTGCTTCTTGGTCAAGATGTTTGTGAAGGAATAGAAACCTTGACTAAGACACATGTCTACAGACCTAGGCCCCATCATAAAAATGCTATCAAGAAATATCAAGCTAGTACCTTCTCTCCAAAGAGATCAGCCCCATAGACCAGGCTGACCTAGAACTCAGAAATCTGCCTGCCTCTGCCTCCCAAGTGCTGGGATTAAAGGTGTGTGCCACCACCACCGGGTCACAATATTTTCTTCATATCAACTTTTTTAAAAAATAAAAATAAATAAATAAAAAGACCCTGAAGTGAGTTTGTGAGAATCATCATTATTTCAACACTGAAGCTGAATTACATCTGAAACTAAAGCTTAAATCAGTTTGGTGGATGATGATGGAATGGATCCCCGAATGGATCCCCCGGATCTTTTTGCATTTTGCATTTTCTTTGATTGTTGTGCCCATGTTCTTTATGGAATCTTCTGTAGCTGAGATTCTCTCTTCTATCTCCTGTATTCTATTGCTCATGCTCACATCTATGGTTCCTGATTTCTTTCCTAGGGTTTCTATCTCCAGAGTTGTCACATTGTGTGTTTTCTTTACTGTTTCTATTTTCCTTTTTAGGTCTTGGATGGTTTTGTTCATTTCCATCACCTGTTTGTTACTGTTCTCTCTTTCTTTAAGGTTTTCTACCACTTTTGAAGTATTCTCCTGTTTTTCTTTAAGGACTTGTATCTCTTTAACGGCATTCTCCTGCATTTCTTTAATAATGCCCTTCTTAAAGTCCTCTACCAGCATCATGAGGTATGCTTTTAAATCAGATTCTTGCTTTTTGGGTGTGTTGAGGACTGACTGAGGTGGGAGTGCTAGGTTCTGATGATGGTGAGTGGTCTTGGTTTCTTTAGTAAGAGTCCTATGTTTGCCTTTCGCCATCTGGTGATCTCTGGAGTTAGTTGTTATAGTTGTCTCTTGTTGGAGCTTGTTCGTCTTGTGATTCTGTTAGCCTCTGTCAGCAGTCCTTGGAGTCCAGCTCTCTCCTGAGTCTCAGTGGTCAGATTACTCTCTGCAGGGAAGCTCTCCTCTAGCAGGGAAGGTGCAGAGAGCCCTGGCATTCAGATCTGCCTCCTGGCTGAAGATGTAGGACCAAAACAGGGCTTGTCCCAGAAGAGGTGTTGCCTCTGCAGTTTATTCACTCACCTGCACAGACTATCCACTGAGGGACCCTGGACACAATATGACTCTCTCACCTGTTCTCTCAGACAGAGCCCTCACAGGTGGCCACCTTTCCTCTGGCAAGGCTGGTGCCCAAATTTCTGTAGCCTGAAACAGGGTCTGTCCCAGAAGTTAAGTTCCTTCTGTCTGTCCCGAAGCTGTGTAGCTTCTGAGGTCCACACTCTTGCCAGAGCAGACTGGAGCCTAAGCGAACTGGAGCAAAGATGGTTCTTCTGCCAGCTCAGGCCTTGATACTCCTCCTGGGCGGACACCCCTTCCTTGGGCGGGAAAGGTACTGGGTGACTGGAGCCAGAAACAGGATCTTTCCCAGAAGCTGTGTCCCTTCTGCAGGCCACCTTCTCCCTCCCGCCACCCCCACCCCCGGCAGTGCACCAGAGCAAAGAAGGCTCTCCTACAGGCTCAGGCCTTGAGACCCTTCCACGGTGGGAAAGGAGCCGGGTGACTGGAGCCAGATAAGCAGTCTGTCCCAGCAGCTGTGTCGCTTCTGCAGGCAGCCCTCTCCCCGGCCATGCACTGGAGCAAAGATGGCTTTCTTACCAGCTCTCCTCTGGCAGGAAAGGTGCTGGATGTCTGGAGCCAGAAACAGAGTCTGTCCCAGCAACTGTGTCCTAGCTTCTACAGGCTGCCCTCTCCCTGGCAGTGCACAGGAACAAAGATGGCCCCCCTACTGGTTCAGGCCCGAGACTGCTCCCGGGCAGACACCCATCCTCAGGCGGGAAAGGCACCAGATTACTGGAGCCAGAAACAGGATCTTTCCCAGAAGCTGTGTTGCTTCTGCAGGCTGCCCCAGAAGTGCACAGGAGCAAAGATGGCTCTACTTCCGGCTCAGGCCTTGACACTCCTCCTGTGCGGACACCCCTCCTCAGGCAGGAAAAGTGCCAAATGATTGAAGCCAGAAATGGGATCTTTCCCAGAAGCTGTGTTGTTTCTGCAGGCTGCCCTCTCCCCTGCAGTGCACCAGAGCAAAGATAAACCTCCACTTTCTAGTAGAATAAGTGTTAGTGATATTTTCATTCTATAGGAAACAGTGAAATAAGATAACTAGAGCATGGTAAAGCTGTTTCCCGACAGTAGTCCAGCCCCTATGCTTTCTACACTTTATAAGAGATGTAGACATTTAGGACCTTTAATAATGACAGACCAAGAGATCACCTAGGGTGCAGAGTGGGCAGACACCCCCATGGTCCCTAGAGGACTGCCATGTGATCTTAGGATCACTGGTGAGTGGAATACAACATCTGCTCCAATCCAATTGCGCATGGGACCTGAGACAGCACTAGGGCAGCAGAGAACCAGCCTGACCAGGGGCATAAGCACCTTCCAGTCTGCATCAGCACCGGGTCACCTAGGGCACGGATTCAGCTGACAAGCCCATGATCCCTAGCGGATGGCCCAAGCGATCTTAGGATCACTGGTGAGTAGAACCCAACAGCTGCTCCAATCCTATAGTGACAGGCCTGTGACAGCAGGAACAAGGACACCAGAGCCTTTCCTGACCAGAGGCTCAGGTTCCTTTTAATCAGTTCAGGTTTACCTTGGTTTCAAACAGAGCAGACAACTCCACAGTCCTCAAAGGAGATACCACTTCCACACACTGTAACATGCCCAGGATCTTAGGACAGCTCCCAGGATAAC
>NW_018393308.1:0-9982 GCF_900095145.1 Mus pahari
GTGTGTTAGCAGCTACAGTGCTCCTGACTGTAAACAGAGAGGGGGTGTGTTAGCAGCTACAGTGCTCCTGACCATAAACAGAGAGGGGGTGTGTTAGCAGCTACAGTGCTCCTGACCGTAAACAGATGTACCTGGTTCCTAATGAACTCCAGCCTGCGCAGTGATGGTTCATTATGATGCCACCGGCTTCAGGAATGGTTTTCTTAAACGCTATATATAATTTATACATACACATGTGAATAAACACACACACATAGACACACTTACACACCTCACACTAAGTATTCTCAGGCAGTGAGAGCCAGAAGCAGCTTTTCTTGTCTGCTTTGGAACTCTCAGCTCGGAGCCTACAAGAGTCCCAAAGTTTCTGTGACTACATTCCATACTCCATTCTAACCTTTCTTTCTGACTCCTGTGGTATATTCTAAGGGTCAGCTTTGAGTTACTGCTGTGAGCTAAAGGCGGTCCAGTGCTAATTGCCCCGAGGAGGCAAAGGAAGAGTATTTTACTACAGGTCAAAAACCAGCGTCCATGAAGTTCAGATATCCTTCATGGAAATGATAGAAGAAGCCAAGGACAAAGTTCAGCAAGCTACGGGGAAAGGAACGGGGTGGCTTTCTTATCGAGAGTAGCATTGTGAAGGCTGGACGGTTGACTGGGAAGATCGAAGGCAGTGTCAAGGGAGGAAGCCAGGACGGGGCCGCTGAGACCCAGAGAGCAGCACGTGTCCCTCCTGACGTCCATGCACTTTCTAGGTCATGTCCTATCAGATGGTGTTGTGGAGCTCCTGAGAGATCTGGTGGGAGCAGGGCAGCCACAGGGCCTTCCCCTACTAAAACAGCCGGGCATATGGGCCTCCCAGTGCACTCGAAAAGAAGCTACATCTTTTAGGCAGACTGGGCCAGCAGAGGGGTCTAAGCCAGCTGCAGGAGGAGATGGGATAGTCTAGTCTTGTAGTGACCTCTTTGGGATGTGGGAGGGGCCGGGAAGGGGTGTGGCATTCAGGGGTTAGACCACTGCTGGGTCTGTTCCAGAGAAAGCCTTGTGGGCATGGGCGACATTAGTTGTGGGGCTGAGAGCCGGGACAGATTCTTGCCAGAGAAGTGTTCTCTGGAGACCAGCGGGAGGACAGGCGAAGCTACCTGCCCTGGGGCCTTTCCTCCTGCTAAGCCCTCCATTTGTTTATTTAGAGAACAGGGCCTTTCATCTAAGTAAATATTGAACAAATATTTAAAAACCACGGGCTTAAACAGTGTCACAGTAGTGTCCCGCCTCAACCTGGCCCTGGGCACAGCTGCTGTGCTCACTGTTTGTGTCCTGGCTAAGCAGGCTAAGCAGGCTCCCACCTGTACAGGCTGGCCACTTCTGGATGTCAGCTGCCTTGGGAGTGCCCCCACCCAGCCCCGGAGAGAAAGCCTTGCTGATGGAATGTTCCTTGGGACTTTAAAGTGAAGGAGACCGTTGGTCTGTTTTGAGTAGAATTGGGAGAGGGATGGGATAGACATATGGATCATGCTGACCATGGGGATGCTGGAGGGAGCCTCAGGGGCAGGGCAGGGGAGTAGGTTTTAGCCTCAGAGTAAAGAGGAATCACAGATAAGCATCGGTTGAGGGGCCCTCATGAGGGAGTGGAGGGAAGGAAGATCTCTGTTTAATTTGTCCTCACACAAGAAAAGTTTTGCTCTCTGAAAATGTCCACAGGGGAATGAATGCCTTTAGATGGACACCTTACAAACCCTAACTCGGCTTCCCGGTCCCCTAAAACACCTGTCCCCCATCCCCCCACAAAGTATATGTGTCACCCCTGCTGCCTGAACACATCCCCTGGGCCTCACTGGATATGTCCATGCCTGCTGGGGCAAGGTATGCGAACACCTAGAATCCAGTTTCATCCGGGGTTCACTGGGCTCTCAGCTTCCTCATCCTCAAATGTGCCCTTTGTCAAACAAAGAGGACTTTGGGGAGAGTCCCCCACCAGACTGGAAATGCCATAGAGGCAGAGGCCTCCGTCAGAGGCCGTCAGAGGCCTCCAGAGGACGTCAGAGGGCGGAGCTTGGCTCTCCATTTTCTTTCCTTTTGGCCACTTTAGCTTTGAGTAGAAACTGAAATAAGAATTATAATGATACATGTTTATGGATTTTAAGTAATTAATCCCTCAGAGTCCTCTTCTGTGTGAAAAGCTTGCTACCCACCTCATACATCAGGCAAGCAGGAGGCCATATGGCTTGGCTGGGCTGGGTGGTCGCTGGCGTCAGTAGAAGAGTAGAGACTGCGGCTTCAACAGTCTTTGGCTTCTTGGCCCCTGTCCAGATCGCTGGGCCATGCAGCCCCTGGAAAGGTGAGACACGAGAGACTGAAACGGACCAGACCATAAACTCTCAGGAATAGTTAACTGCCTCTAAGTTAGGAGGGCAGGGCTTGTGGCCCCCACCTGGGTCGCTCCTCTTTGATGGACAGGCTTGGAGAGGACAGAAGCCATCGCACCCAGAGGTCACCCATCTCCCAGTGCCAGTTGCTGCATTCTGTGAAGAAACTCTCCCCGGAAGAAAAGCCCAAGCAGCTGAACCCCAAGGCACATGGCCTCGAGATCCGACATGGGAGAAGTACTCGCTGCAACGCCCACCAGAGGTCCTGGGGCCACGAGTTACAGGGCAGGGACATGGCTTTCTTGGTGACACTGAGCAGGTTGGCCCCTACCTACTTAAGAGCATTCCTTTTATTTTTAAATTTTCCAATCTATCTGTGAGAGGTTTGTAGACATGTATATTTTAGCCTTTATGACGCTGAACACTTTTAACTCTTTGTTCAATCTTCCTCGGAGGTTGTGTTGCCTGACCAGCCTTTGAACTGGTCCAAAGAGCCAGGTGTAAAACGTGTGCTGTTCCTGAGTCAGGCTAGCTCTTTAGGAAGTGTTTACAACCTGGTCCTACGCAAGCCATCCCGATACACACATGCAAACAGTAGCAAAACAAACAAACCCAGCTTCAGATTCCATCATTTCTACCTCTGGCTCCCTCTTCTGGCCCCTCTGTGGCCATGGCTACACTGGCTTCCTCACAGGTTCTGGAAGACAGCATTCTCCATTCTCTCTCTCTCTCTCTCTCTCTCTCTCTCTCTCTCTCTCTCTCTCTCTCAAAGATTTATTTATTTTATGTATGTGAGTACACTGCCTCTGTTGCTGCCTTCAGACACACCATAAGAAAGCATCAGATCCCATTACGGATGGTTGTGAGCCACCACGTGGTTGCTGGGAATTGAACTCAGGACTGCTGGAAGAAAATGACAGCATTTTCTAGAGACTCCTATACAGTCTGCACCACCCAGGCGACTCACAGTGCCCTCAGGTGGGAAATAACCAGGTTTTCATGGGATTCTTTCGTATCTGTTTGCAGCAGTATTTTTTTGGATAAATTAGACTGGAGTGATGGGGTACAGATGAAAAGAGAAAAGAGACCAAACTTGTGTAGAGGTAGGGAAGATGGTAGAGACACAGGGAGACACTTGGAGAAGACCCTCCAAGCCCAGTGGGTGGAGACACCAAGGCTTGATAAAGGGATCCAGGCTGGACCCCCAACAAGAATTGTTTGTGGTTTTGCTTTTGTACATGAGCAGGCACAGCCAAGGTACCCCGTCAGTGCGCGACACCCCGTCAGTGCGTGACACCCCATCAGTGCGTGACACCCTGTCAGTGTGTGACACCCAGTTCTGTTTGGAAGCTCTGCATTTGCCGTCTCGCTGAGGGCTCCACCGGAGTCCCCACTAAACATTCACCAAATCTCAATCCCTTACCGCCATGTATTATTGTGCAGCTTGCATATGTGGGTACCCCGGTCCCCCGATTCAGTTCTAGATTTCTTAGTAATCTAGAACATAATTTCCACAATCAATATTAATGAGAATGATTGATTTGAAAACTCCCTGTGCAGGCTACTAACTAATTTTAGCTTCTTTTCCATATCTCGATCTCCTCTCCTTGTGCCTGTTTCCTCTTATCTGGGAGCATCCGCCCTGGTGCTGAGTGCATCTGGAAGCCATGTGTTTCTCTCCTTTGCTCTTACATATGGTAATTTTTTTTTTTTTTTTTTTTACTTCAGGAAGCTGGGTAGATTCAGAAGTAGGAGCCACACTGAGACCTGAGATGACCATCCTCAGTGTTATCAGCAGGGTGGAATGGCACCATCTGTGTGGAAAGAGATTGCCCTCAAAGCTCACCCTCATCTTAAAATCGGATGGTGTGTTTGGGCTGATAGCCTCATACTGAAGTAATTTCTCCCAACCCAAAGGTCTAGAATAGGTTCAGTTGTAATCTACTTGACATCTACTTGCTATAGTTTGACTGCTCAGAGAAACCTGGCAAGGATTACGAAGAGTGTGCCGGGCATATGGCTATGTCCCAACGCAACAGTCTGTGAACACTATTAGTAACCGTTGAAACTGTTCTCCGGGAAGTACTGGCTGTTAATGACCCTGCCCAGATGCTCCCGTGGGAGGTGTATGGGGAGATAACGTGTAGCTTTGAAAGTAGCCAACCGCTGGGCTGAAGGCTCGATCAGGAGATGGAGATCGTGTGCCCTGCCAGACCCAGGACCATTGTGGAAGAAAAGATGGGGAGGAAGCGCTTTGCTTGGCGAGAGTTGATTTGCGCCTCTGCTGACGCTCAGCACAGAGAGGTAGCTGAGGATACCCAGACCCTTTAGTTGGCCTCAGGCAGGGCTCCAGCAGAGGCAAAGAGGCAGCTTTCTGTGGTCAGGGAGAGGTCATCTCTCCTTCTGTCACTGCTAGGTGATTGCCCGAGAGCGCATGGAGACATAAAGATAGCTCTGCCCTTCATAACTGGGAGAGTATGGCCATTTTTGACAAACTAATTAAAATACGTGACAATGGAGTATACATTCAGCCCTGATGGGGGTCACATCCAGTCCTTAAAATGAATGAGGCAAATGCCATGGCTATTAAGAGTGATGGCTGCTCTTAAAGAAGACCCAGGCTCAGCCCCCAGCACCCTTGCCGGCAGCTCACAGCCTCCTCTAACCCCCGGCTCTGGGAATCTGATGTCCTCCCTGGCCTCTGAGGGCACTAGCACATATGGGAGACCTCCCCCAGTCTTAAATAAAAGTAAAAACTAAATAAAGGGAACACAGAGGCCTGGAGGTAGCTCTGCAGTTAAGAGCTCTCACTGGATGCTCTTCCAGAGGACTCGGGCTCAACTCCCAGAGTTCAATGGCAGCTCACAGATGTTCATAGCTCCAGTTCCAGGGGATCCAACGTGCTCTTCTGGCCTCTGTGGCACCAGGCACACAGGTGCACAGACATATACACAGGCAAAATACCCATACACATAAAATAAAATCTAATTTAAAAATAAATACAATGAAGTAGATTTATACTGCTAAAGTTAGGAGAGGGAAGGCAAGTAGCAGGACAAGATGCCATGTGTGAAAAATTAAAGCACATTAAAGGACATGCATGTGTATGACCTCACGTATCTCTATGCAAAGTCATGAAGGGCAGATCCAGAGATCCTTCTGGGAAGCGACATGAATCACCCTCCTCCCAATGGGAAGACAATCACCCTCCTCCCTATGAGAAGAGTTCAGTCACCATCTTTCCAATGACACCTCTTTCTTAAGAGAAGACAGCCACACTCTTTCCAATGAAAGACAGTCACCTTTGTTCCTATGCTGAGAACCATCACCCTCCTTCCAATGAGAAGACAGTCACCCTTTCTCCTATGAGAAGACAGCCACCATCGCTCCAATGAGAAGACAGCCACCATCGCTCCAATGAGAAGACAGTCACCATCGTTCCAATGAGAAGACAGTCACCCTCCCTCCAATGGGAAGACAGCCGCCATTGTTCCAATGAGAAGACAGTCACCTCTGTTCCTATGCTGAGAACCATCACCCTCCTTCCAATGGGAAGAAGACAGCCATCCCTAAGAAGATGGGCCCGGGCGGTGTAAGAAGGGTAGCTGAGAAAGCCAGGGAAGCCCGCCAGGAAGCAGTACTCCTCTGCCTCAGTTCTAGGTTCTTCCCTCGACTCCTCTCAGTGGTGGACTGTGACCAATGACAAACCCTTTCCTGCTCCCCCAGGTAGCTTTTGCGAGTGTTTGATCACAGCAATGGAAAGTAAACCAGGACAATGGCGACATTGTTAAGCCGAGTAAGCAAGACCTCCACGCAGCCGCGTGCCCGAGGCATCTAGAGCAGATACGCATAGTTACTGGAAATGGCTCAGCGAATGTCACAACGGGACCATTATTACGCACAATCATACATGCTAGTAAGAATAACTACTCAAAATTTCCAAGCACAGCTATTGCATGTCTTTAATCCCAGCACTTGGGAGGTGGAGGTGGGAAGGTCACATGGTTCGGGGCTTAACTTCTGCTTAGTACGATAAAATTTTGACAGCGGATAATGGTAATGGTTATATAACAACATAGATGTCTATTTAATGACACAGAGTTATACACTTTAAATTTGTATACCATGTACATGCCAGAAGAGGGCATTAGATCCACCACAACTGTGGGTGGTGTGTCAGCCAGTGCATGTTGGGAGCTGAACTCTGGTCCTCTGCAAGAGCAGCATAGGAACCTTTGCTCTAGTCATATTCTCTTGGCTTGTTTTATGTTTTATGTTTGTTTGTTTTCAAAGAGGAAATCTTGGGCTGGAGAGATGGCTCAGTGGTTAAGAGCATCGACTGCTCTTCCAGAGGTCCTGAGTTCAATTCCCAGCAACATGGTGGCTCACAACCATCTGTAATGGGATCTGATGTCCTTTTCTGGTGTGTCTGAAGACAGCCACAGTGTACTCATATGTATAAACAAAGAGGAAATCTCTCTCAGTAACCCAGGCTGGCCACAAACTCATGGCAATCCTCCTGCCTCAGGTGGAATCTTCAGTGCTGGAATTACAGCATGAACTACCACATTCAGCTGCTTGTTTTGTTTATCTGTGTAGCCCTGGCTGTCTTGAAACTCACTCTGTGGATCAGACTGGCCTTGATTTCAGAGATCTGCCTGTCTCTGCCTGTACTGGGATTAGAGGCCACCTGGCCACACTCAGCATCTTAACTGTTAACACCGTGTGAGGCTCCTTTCCCATTCTACTCCCCGTTCTTGCCCAGAGAGTGCTCAGACCTCTTCCAGCCTTTCTGCAAGCAAGTTTCCATTTAGTGGCGAATACACCCATGTTCAGGAAGCATGTGTGTCTTGCACGGATCTTTTAAAGGTTCAAACTCACTTTTATCCATTCATATAAAATCCTTCGAGCCTAGCTTGGGCGTGCCAGAAGAGCCAGCTGTGTGGAAACAGCTCGTGACCTGTCAAATCACCGTTTTATACAGTAAACGTTACTAACTGAAACTTTTGGTGGTTCACGTCTGACTCATATTTGTGGACAGGAATATAAGCTACTGCTAGATACTGTCTGTGGTCTCGCTTTAGTACAGAAGCTGCCCTCTCCTCCCATGTCAAACATCTGGATCCTTTTAACCAAAGAGCACCTTGTCTGGTTATCTGGAACTTTCCCTTGGCTTCACATTCATCCAAATACACAAATATTGTAAATTTGAACTTGTAAAACAAAACGTTACCAATAAAACGCTACATCTGTTGCAAACATTAGAATCTCTACCAGATTTGAGTTACAGAACATTTCTACTGGTCAAACAAGCATCTGAACAGGCTCTGTGTGCGTTTAATCCCTGGTTGACTCAGTTCACCAAAGACTTGAACCCACTGCTGACTTTTTAGCTGGACACACATGAAACTCCTGGGGGAGGGGCACAGGGGAATTTATTCAGATTGACCATGCCCTGAGAATGGCTTTTAATTTTTTTTTTTTTTTTTTGAGACAAGGTCTCATTATTTAGTCCAGGCTAGCCTAGAACTTATGATCCTTTCTCAACCTTCTGGGTGCTGGGATTACAGACATGCAATGCCATGCCTGGAGGGTTTTTTTTTTTTTTAACGTGTTTTAGTTATGCATAATAATGGGTTTCGTGATGATATTTTTCATGCTTCTATATACATATCATTTTGATCATTTGATCATTTTCTCCCTATAGCCCTCTATTGTCCCATGCCTACTGCTGCCAATCCTGTCCCCCCCCCCAACTTGCCCCCTTCTGCTTTCATGTCTTTTCTGACAGTATGTGACCCGACAAATTTAATTAGGGTTGCTTGCTTGACATGAGTGGAAGGTTATTCACAGGAGCATGGACACCACTAAAGATGGGTCCCTTTCCCCAAGCAATGATTAACTGCCACTGACCCCTAAGGGAGGGGTGGTGTTTTATGAGACCCCCTCCCATTCCATTGAGGGATCCTCAGCTGCTGAAAGCCCAAAGAGCAGGGGCTGTGGAGACCACACCCCAAGCCCTGCACCCTTCCTCCAGATCTTCAGGTTTTCTACCTGTAAGATCTTTTATTTTCCTGGAGCCTCAGGTAGGCGATACAGACATCCCAGACAGGACTGGACAGTTAACACTCACTCTCAGCACTCTGAGAGTGTCTGCAGTAACCACCGCCCACTGGAAAAAGATTCTCTGGCAGAACTGTGAGCAGCACTAATCTTTAGGCAGAAACATAAAATGCAGAGGCCGTTTGGCAGGCACGTGTCCGTTTAACAAAATGCATCAGCAGCTTCCCCAGTGGGACCTATGGCCTCCTCAGACACAGCCTTTTTTACCAGGTTTACAGTATCAGGTGTTCCGTTCTCCAATAGAGCCTGCCTCAAATCTAGTCAGAAAGCAGTGGGTTCTGCCCACAACAGCCACCCACTGTCACCCCAGTGAGAGCGTCTTGCCTGACAGGTCGGTAGTTCAGCACCCAGGGGCACAGGGGTAGTTCTAGCAGCCCTGTATAGTGCTTCCTGGCTCTCTGAGAGCCAGCTAAGACAGAGGAAGCCAGTTTTTACATGTCAAATAGAGAGAAAAGCCCCAGAGAGATGTGGCAGTAATCTTGATTTTGAACTCGATGGGACTGAAAGACACTGTGCTGTACAGTCCAGAGAATGACCTAAAATGTGCATTTTTGGTCTTTGATGAACAAATTGATTACGCATGTAGCAAGCAAAAGTGCAGCAGAAAATGACAAGAAGCGGGTAGACAGCCAGGCTCATGGAATCAGGTACTACGCCACTCCCAGCGGGGCTGCTGGAGAAGCCTGACAGAAAACAGAGACAAAGAGGTAAACAGACATAACAGAACCAGGCACTCTCACACAGGAGCTGAGGTGGAGCTAAGTCAGGGGCTGGAGCCGCAGGCCGCAGTACTCTCCGCTCTCTCCATGGATGGGATTCTCTTTCCCACCACAGGCGTTTTTTGTACCGTGGGATAGTTGGGGATAGTTTACTGTCTGCTCTCAAAGATGTATTTCTTCTTTTCAGCAGAGAGAACAAAGATTTATTACTGACAAGTGAGAAAAGGGGACCCTGTGGTTTTTGTTTCTTTGCTTGTCTCTGGTTTCATTTTAGTCTTTTGAAACAGGTTCCCTCTGTATAGCCATGGCTGTCCTATGTAGCTCAGATTGTCCTCGGTCTCACAGAAAGCCACCTACCTTTGCCTCTGAGTGCTGGGATGAAAGGGGTGAGCCATCATGCCAGGTTGTGACTGTGCAGGGCAGACGGCCTAGTGCCAGCGGAAGATATATATATATATATATATATATATATATATATATATATATATATATATATAGCAAAGATTGTAAAATTTGGCTGTGGCCACAAGCATTTCTAAGATCGGAGGCTGCTTGGAAGAGACCAGCTCTGTTTCTTTAACCAGTGGGCCTTTCCTCATGGTGGTCAGGATCAGTGGGCCATTCCTCATGGTGGTCAGGATCAGTGGGCCATTCCTCATGGTGGTCAGGATCAGTGGGCCATTCCTCATGGTGGTCAGGATCAGTGGACCTTTCCTCATGGTGGTCAGGATCCGTGGACCATTCCTCATGGTGGTCAGGATCAGTGGGCCATTC
>NW_018393309.1:0-1298 GCF_900095145.1 Mus pahari
TCACCTTGAATATAGATAAACTATGATTTGAGAAACAGAAGCTGTTGAGAATTAGAAGCTGTGGGAAATAATTATTATGCTTGTCTATAAAAGATGTTGAAATATTCAATAAACTATGCCTTAGCTCACTGTTGCTGTGCTTTCCCTAAGTACTGATAGAGGAAACTCTACCCTTGTGAGTCCAATGCACAAGATGTTGACATTGGTTCACCAAGTAGAAGATTAAAAGAATGGATTATATCTGTATGTTTGATTATAGAAAAGGAGGTTATGGTATAAAACATATAAGTGTGTTAGATTTGTTTTCACAAATAATGCCTCTCCATTGTCATTGTGTCAAGTAAAAATTTGATAAAATTACTTACTTTAAAAAAGTAATTTGAGGGTGGTGAATGAACATACAGTTTACAAAAGAAGAGACCAGCCCTACAATTTTCATGGTGAGACTTTAAATGGATAATGGCAATCAGTCAAATTCAGCAAGTTTTCTTTAAAAGGATGCAAAGGATGTAGGCTTTGGTGATGAAGCATCTCTCTCAAATAATTGAGTGAGTAAGCTTAAATATATTAAATATGTTCTCTAATAATTATACTTATGTTTTACTAATAAAGGAGAAAAGCAATAATTGATTAAAATATAGCAAAGGCATAACATTCAATAATTCTTCATGGAATTCCCTTTCAAAGGTGTTTTCAAGTTTTTAATCTTAGAATGACAATTCTAGTACCCTGTTTAATTTCCTAGTCAAAAGATATAAACAATGAATAGCAAAATAAAAGTTACTACGCAATGAAAACAAACTTTCAAAATTTACAACTGGAGCAATTGGTTCTACATTTTACTTTGGAAGGTGAGTACTAGTTATATGCACAATGAACTAGAAATTCTCTAACCTTTGCAAGTATTCACCAGGGATCAGTCAAGTTCTTTAGTTTATGTATTATCTCTATTAGAGGCAATGTATTTTCTCATCTGTACATGATAAATAGCAAGGCAATATTTTGGTTAATGTGTCAGAGGAAACAAAAGCCGTACTTGTAAATCAGTATTTCCTCGTCCATCAATCAGAATAACGAATATTTTTACTCTGAAAGTTATAGGAAATGAGTATGTGGTGACCTAGTATAAATCAGAATGTTTTATAGGTTATTTGTGGTTTTAAAAATTACTGTAAAATAAAGTTTTTCTTTAAAATTATAATTTTTCTTAAAAAAAATGTGTCTATAAGCTGTTTGTACATTTCTATCTGAATAATCACAACCATGACAAATTTTTCCACAACTAGTATAGGTTAAAA
>NW_018393309.1:2194-3661 GCF_900095145.1 Mus pahari
TAAGGTCATCAAAACACAAATAGACAAATAATAGAACCNCAATATATTATGATTCTAAACTATAAACGGTATATCTACAGAACTTTTCACACAAACACAGAAGAATATATCTTCTTCTCATCGCTTCATGGAATATTCTCCAAAACTGAACACATATATGCTCACAAAATAAATCTAAACAGGTACAAGAAAATAAAAAAAATTCCCTATATCCTATTGCAATACAATGGATTAAAGTTGAACATCAACAATGTTAGAAAGCCTATAAACTTACAGAAACTGTAAAGTTTCTACTTAATAAAACTGGGTCAGTTAAGAAATAAAAAATTTAAAAACTTTCTAGAGTTCAATAAAATGAATGTACAACATACCCAAATTTTTGGAAAACAATAGGAGCAATGAAATGATGAAAGCTAATAACAAAATTACTCTCATAAAAATTAGTGAGATCAGCTTTAGTCACGAAAAAGCATACCTGAAAGCTTTAGAACAAAAATAATCAAACAAACCCAAGAATAATAGATGTCAGAAAATGTTCAACCTCAAGAGAAAATCCATAAAATTAAAGAGAAAAAAACAATATAAAAATTAAATGAAACCAAGATCTGCATCGTGGGGAAAGTCAACAAGATAAATAATCCTTCAGCCAAACTAACAAAACAGAGAGGCAGGGGGAGAAGAGAGAATATCTAAATGTCTAAATTAGAAATGAAAAGAGGACATAACAACAGACACTGGGGAAATCCAAAGAATCATTAAGTATTACTATTAAGACCTCTACAAAACTAAATTAAAAATCTTAAAGATATGAATGAATGTAAGTTAAAACAAGGTCAGGTAAACAATANAAATAGGCCTATGATACATAGTGAAACTGTAACAGTCATTGAAATTCTCCCAAGCAGAATAATAACAAGCCCAAAGGGTTTTAGTTAAGAATCCATGAGATTTTCAAAGAAGAGGTAATACCAAAATTCTTTGAACTATTCCACAAGAGAAAAACAGAAGTACCAATGCCNAGTTCATTTCATTAGACCAATATCACTCTAGTAACTAAGTCACACAGACTCAANCAAGAAAGGATTTCAAAAGAACTTCCTTTATGGAGCTTTGTTTTAAAATACTTGCAAACTGAGTCAGAGAATCAATCACAAACGTTATTCACTCACAACAAGTAAGACTCATCTTAGAAAATTAGGAATGGTTCAAAATATGAACGCCAGTCAATGTAACTGAACATATATACTGAGTGNAAGAAAAAATGGCATGACCATCTCATTACATGGTTAATATGCCTTTGATAATATCCAACACCATTCATGACAAAATTTTGTAAAGATTAGGGATACAAGGCAAATATCTAAACACAATAATTGCATAAACAACAATGTGATAGAAAAAGTCATAGTAAATGGAGAAAAAATGAAAGTAATTCAGTGACAACGCATGCCTCTGTCCTTTCTCCCT
>NW_018393310.1:0-3791 GCF_900095145.1 Mus pahari
CAATGTGGAAAACAACTTTTTACTCTAGGTCCTGCAGTTAAGTAAAATGAGGAAATACATGACTCATTCCTTCCAGTGAGGGATGTCACTCTGTCTATGGTAACTTGACTGTTCTTGGGTAGAGACTTACCTACAGTAAACCAAGAATATCAGGGCTATAGTCTTCACAATGCTGCTACAGTCATTCTTTACACATCTTGGAGCAATGCAGAGGACGTGTTCCTATCCCAGTGAGGGCTGGGAGGAAGAATGTACTCTTTTGTCTCCTTGGGGAAGCTTCAAATAGGTATTAGTGTTTTTATACACCTTCTTGTACTAGATAGAATCTTTAGCAACTGGGGTTGAAACGATTACAGAGTATTCAAATATGTGTCCATAAAGGGCACTGTTCCAAGCTTTGGTCATTTAAGACTCACAGGTTAACCGGCCACTGGGCAGACCAAACCAGACAAGTGCATACATGGTAGCATGTATTCATCCTAAGTCCATTGTCTAGTATTGACCTGGATGGACATACAGATACACTACTTAGGGGTGTAAGAATGTAGCCTTGGGCATGGGAGGTGGAATCTGGAGTTCCCTGAACCCTTGGAGTCTACTTGACAATGGAAATCACAGGCAAGAGTTGTGAATGGAGGTTCTGAATTCCATGGGCCTACATTAAGGGTTCTGGCGACAGAGACTCTCAAAATCCTGGACATCCAGACAGTGCTGNGTTGCAGGGAGTTCATAGCAGGTTTGATCCTTCTGGCATCCAAGGAAACCAGGACAAGGTGTTCTCAGAATCTTGGTCATGCGGGCACTGCTAGAAGTCATAGAGGAGCTAAGAATGGAGGAGTTAAGCAGGCAGACAACAAGCCTTGAAATAGGGGAATGGGCAATTTTGTGTTATCTCAGAGGTGGCTCGTCAAGAAATATTGAGGGGCCTTCTGTTGGAGACTTACATGGCAAGGCTCTATAGGCAATGGCTTTCTCTCCATGTAACCCACAGTTGGTTTGATGAGACAGTCCTTGGTTCTAAAGTGTTTATTGATTATTTTTTAAGGAAATGAAAGCATACCACCTCTTGAGGTTAGAGTAGAAATTAAATACATTCTGAGGAAGGAATTTCCAGGAAGACAAGGTTATTGACTGAACCATACCATCTTGAAGGTACCTCATTACCTGGGAGAACCCTATTCTTTTCTAAATGACCACCAGACATTTTCCTTTTTAGAGATGTTGGTCCTATGAAAAAGGACTGGTAGGAAGCAGGTGACTCTTGCCATCTACTCTGGGTCAGGAACTTCCAACCCACTCATCTTTACTGAATTCCATACATGTGAGTTTACTGTCCCAGATCTTAATATGGGCTTATTGATATGAGGAGACACCAGGACTAAGGCTACTTTTCATTTAGACTGGCTCACGGGTTCTGAGGTTCAGTCCATTAACATCAAGGCCGAAAGCATGGCATCATCTAGACAGACATCACATTGGAGAAGAAGATAAGAGCTCCAGATCTTATTTGGAAGGTACTCAGAAGACTGTCTTACTGGTGGTTAGGCCAAACTCTTACTCTAACAAGACCATAACTCTGAAAAGTACCAATCTCATGATCAAGCATATTCAAACCACCACACTCCACTACAATCACCCAAGACATTTATCTCACTCTGTCCTACTGTTTTCCTTTTTTCCTTCACAAAATATGTGTCCTATCATTTTCTTGAAATAGCCTGATATAACCCAGTACTAGTGCATTACCTTCTATGGATACTCAAATTTAATACACATCTCTAGAGATTCAGTGTTAACATCCACATATGACACATCATGTGGTATTTGTCTTTTTTGATCTGGATTTTATCATTCACAAAGATTATTGATGTCTTCATCCATTCACCTGTAAATTTCATTTATATTGTCACAGCTCATTCCCATTATGTATATGAACCATATATATTCATTATCCTTTCATCAGTTATATTACATGTAGGTTTTGTTGATGTCCTGACTATTGTGAATAAATCAGCAAGGAACATGAACTCTTTCAGGTTTCTGTCTTAGGATAATTCCTTTGGCTATATGGCCNAGAATAGTGTCTTAGTGTTCTATTNCTAGAAAGAGACACCAAGAACATGATAGGTNCTTTTAATGNGAGCATTTAAATGGNGGCCTNCTTACCATTTCAGAAGTTTAGTACATTTTTGTCTTGGCAGAATCATGGCAACACAGAAGCAGACATGGTGCTGGAGAAATAGCTAAGAGTTCTGTGTCTGGGTCTGCAGGAGGCACGAATACTGTCCATGAGCTGGGCTTTTAAAGCTTTAAAGTCCACCCCCACAACAAGTCAACAGCTCTGAATACTATCAAATAATGCTACACACTGTTTCCAAGTATTCAAATCTATGAGGCTAAAAGGGTTCTTCTCAATCAAACACCCACATATAGTACAGCTGTTTCATAATGAAGATCTGTCTCTAGCAATGTTTTCCAGAACATTTCTCCTGATTTCCATAATGACTATACATGTGAATATGTGTTCTCTTACCCCACACCCATGCCAACAGTTGTGGTCATTTACTCTATTGATAATAACCATTCTGACTGTAGTAAGATAAGAAGTTAAAACTATTTTAATTTGCATTTTCTGATGTTTTAGTATATTGAACATTTAAAATATATCTATGATTCATTTCTTTCTGTTCTTTTGAAGATTCTGTGGGTAGGGGAGCAGGGGCAGCGGGAGCGTATAGGGAATTTTCGGGATAGCATTTGAAATGTAAATAAAGAAAATAATAATAATAAAAGGAAATGTTTAAATTTAAATTGCTTAAATGTTTTACAGGCAGGTTTCATGGTGTTTAGTTTTTAACACCATCCAATAGTCTAGAAATGAACTTTCTGTTACATGCATACTTGGTGAAGGTCCTCTCCCATCCTGTAGGTTATCTTTCAATTGATGAAGAGTTTCTTTTGCTTTCTTATTCACTATTTTATTGCTAGAACACACCTTGACAAGGATGATTTTTAAAGAAAACATTCAATACAGGCTGGGTAACAATATCAAAGAGTAATCCAGTATTGTCAAGATGGGGGACATGGCACCAGGCAGGCAGGCATGCATGTAGGCAGTCATGGCACTAGAGTTATAGATGAACTTGAATCCGATCCATATGGGGGAAGCATATGAAAGAGAAAGATAGAGACAGACAGACAGAAGGACAGACAGACAGACAGACAGACAGACAGACAGACAGACAGACAGACAGACAGACAAATAGACAGGAAGCATTCTATTGCTGCAGAAGTTCAGCACAGACCTACAGCCTGTTTGTATCCCAGTTAAATAGTGCAAAGGCACTCACTGATGGTAATATTCTGTTCAAGATGAATATAGGCATGCCTCATTGTTGGTGGGTGTTCTGCAGATGGACTAGTCCTTTCAAGGCTAAGCATGTGACATGTAACATGATTCCACAAAGTTTTTCAAACTCATTTGATGGATCACCATGAAATAATTCTTGATGACCTAACAGGACCATCCAAGATTAACATACTCAGAGTCCTCCTGGAAGCCCAGCAGATCTTGATGTCCTTCAGCACTTCTCTGAAGCCTTCCAAACAGGCAGTCTTTCTTGAACAGAGGGTAGACAAAATAAAGGCCTCATTACCAATAGCAAACCAAAATAAAAAAAAAAGAAAATGCAGTCCAAGATTGCCAAGGTTGCAAGGATTAGATGAAATGGTGGTTAATTTGTTTTACACAGCCAGTGGTCCTGGTGAACAGTTGTGTCTGAGGGAGATGT
>NW_018393311.1:0-3804 GCF_900095145.1 Mus pahari
GCGATTGATTTCTGTGGTAAAGCGATTTCTTTGGTGTAGCGATTTCTTATGTCGTGTAGAGATTTCTTGATGTACAGATTTCTGTGGTAAAGCAATTTCTTTGGTGTAGCCGTTTCTTAAGTCGTGTAGCGACTTCTTGATGTAGCGATTTCTGTGGTAGAGCGATTTCTTTGGTATAGTGATTTCTTTGGTGTAGCGATTTCTTGAAGTAGTGACTTGTTTAGTATAGCGACTTTTTTGGTGTAGGGATTTATTTGCTGGGGGATTTCCCAATTCACCAGACCCCGCACCCCCCTCGAAAACTATAAATACCCAGCATTTTGTCTCCTGCAGAAGACTCCTCTGCCTGCACAGGTACACGCGCTGCTGTCCCGTGGAAAGTGCTGCTCAAGGGATGGAGTCTACTTTCCGGTCGGTGCAAGTGAAGCAGGTCTGGGATTCTGTCCCTCCTGTGCGAGAGGCCCAGCCTCCTCTGCTCCCCAGCTTTTCGGAAGACCATGGTCCCTGGCCTCTTCCTTTCTATCCGGTCCTTGGCCCGTTCCCATCTCACAGAGGTGACTACCAGGAACAACCGCTTCCAGTTTGGATCGGTGACTTCGCGGAAATCTACCCCACAACCTACTCTTATGGAATACAGAGCACCTCGGAGTCCAGCACTCCTGACTCCGTGACCACTGTCTACCAGGAACAGCGGGAGAAAACAGCAACTCCGAGAACCCGGGGGGACGCTGCAGAAGAATCATTCACAGTGGCTATGCAGCCCGGGTCCTGTTCCAGAGCGCCCCACCGTGGCGACGACGCAAAGGGCACTGAGACCAGTGGCGGGAGTAGCTTCACAGAGATTTGGCAACCAGCCTGGAGAGGCTGGAGAAGTAGACTCTGGACTTTGTCAGGATTCCTCCGGCGCATTCCTCGCCCGCTAAGCCGCCTGCTCCGTAGATTCTGCCTGCTGGCCTTAGAGCAGGCGCTCTTCTCCTGTTTTAGAGCGAAGTCTGTGTCAAAGGGAATCTGTGTCTAAACCTCTCCTCCCCCCCCCCCCAAGACAGCTCCGTTTAGTGCTGTCTCCTGATTCCACAATAAACACACACAGAGATTTGCCTTCGATGGTCCCTGTCATTTTTAAATTGTTTAATAGGTGATTTTAAGGGGGTTCTGGGAAGTGCCCGCCCGTTTTCCAAGGCACTGATGCAGCTGGGATCGCCTATTTTGAGGATTCATGGAAAGGCTGGGGAGGGAGCAACCGTGATTCAACCTGTACTGGGAAGGCAGGTTTAGTTTTAGGCTTCAGGGAGGGCGTGGTCCATAGTCTACCCCTGTTTTCTAAGGAGGCCTCCCGATTTTCCTCCGACGTGCACTTGTCTGGTGGGCAAGCTGCCAAAGACAGCCGCCGTTCGGTTTGAGCCCAGCCTTGCCATCCTGGACAAATCTGTGTTCAGAGCGCCTGTCCGGTTTTCCACACTGGTAGGGGGCTCTCCGGGAGCAGGAGATAAGGAAAGAGTCCTAGCCAGAAGGGATAAGGGTCCACTTGCAGACTGCCAATTCTGCTTGGGGGCTGCAGGCACTGACGCCTTCGTTCCACCAGGGGGCGCGGCGAAGCCGGTTAGGACGGGAGATGCCTTGTGGTTGCCTGAGTTTCACTTTGTTTTCCATGACTATTGGCCTCAGGATGTTTCTAAAAGCTGAAAAATCGTCCAGGTTCAATTGAGGATTTCGTGCCGTCGGCCGCTGGTAAAGTTACGTTTTCTGACACAGAAATGTTCGAAGACACGAGCAGAGGACCCCAGGATTATGACGAATTCGGTTTGAACACAAATCTGGAACGCAGCTGCTTCCTTACTGTTTTCAGGGTCAGCAGGGACAAGGGTTCAAGTTCTGTTCTGTCTTGGTTTTCTATCTCGAAATGCTTTCCCACTAGCTAAGGTCCTTTCCTGCACTTGTCCAGCAGTCAAAACGAAGGAGGTCTGTGGTAAAGCTATTTCTTTGGTGTAGCGGTTTCTTAATGTGGTGGAGCGACTTCTTGATGTAGCGATTTCTGGGGTAAAGCTATTTCTTTGGTGTAGCGATTTCTTAATGTGGTGGAGCGACTTCTTGATGTAGCGATTTCTTAAGTCGTGTAGCGACTTCTTGATGTGGCGATTTCTGTGGTAAAGCGATTTCTTTGGTGTAGCGATTTCTTAATATGGTGGAGCGACTTCTTGGTTTAGCTATTTCTTATGTCGTGTAGCGACTTCTTATGTCGTGTAGTGACTTCTTGATGTAGAGATTTCTTTGGTATAGCCATTTCTTGGTGTAGCGATTTATTTGATAGGGGATTTCCCAATTCACCCGACCCCGCACCCCTCGACAACTATAAATACCCAGCATTCTTGACTCCCTCAGAAGACTCCTCTGCCTGCCCTGGTACGGGTGCTGCTGTCCTGTGGTAAGTGCTGCTCAAGGGATGGAGTCTACCTTCTGGTCGGTTCACTTGAATCAGGCCTGCGATTCTGTCCCTCCTGTGCGAGAGGTCCAGCCTCCTCTTCTCCCCAGCTTTTCGGAAGACCATGGTCCCTGGCCTCTTCCTTTCTATCCGGTCCTTGGCGCGTTCCCATCTCACAGAGGTGACTACCAGGAACAACCGCTTCTAGTTTGGATCGGTGACTTCGCGGAAATCTACCCCACAACCTACTCTTACGGGATCCAGAGCACCTCGGAGCCCAACGCTCCTGACTCCGTGACTGCTGTCTACCAGGAACAGCGGGAGAAAACAGCCACTCGGAGAACCCGGGGGGACGCTGCAGAAGAATCATTTACAGTGGAGATGCAACCCGGGTCCGTTTCCAGGGCGCCCCAGCGTGTCGAGGACACAAAGGGCACTGAGACCAGTAGCTTCGGAGAGATTCAATAACCAGCCAGGAGAGACTGGAGAATTAGACTCTGGACTTTGTCAGGAATCCTACAGCACGTTCCTTGCCCGCTAAGCCGCCTGCTCTGTGGCTGCTGCCTGCTGGCCTTTGGCTGCCTGTTGGCCTTTGGCAGCAGGGAGCCTTAGAGAGCAGCAGGCGCCCTTCCGGTGTTTTAGAGCTGACTCTGTGACCGCTGTCTATGAGGAACAGCAGGAGAACACAGGACCTTAGCCCTACAAGATCCTCTCTGGGACTCCCCTCAGAACACTGTAGCCCCTTTCTGTGTGCCTTTCTAGTTTTAACTATATGCCTAGCATGAGACTGTAGCAGGTCTCTATGAACATTTACAGTTTTTAATGTTATGACTCAAATAATGCTGCATCTGATATCTATCTATGTACTTACCTGGTTTGGTTTGGAGCTATTACCTCTCTGGGTGTTAACTTCCAGGGATGGCTGACTACCATTTGCATACCCAATGTTCTTAGAGCCCAGAGAATCAATACAACCCCAGAAATACTTAAGCAATGACGTCACCTGCACCCCTATTTCTACACACTAAGTGATATCACCAATGAAAGCATACTGAGAGACTGAAGAGGGTATGGGGACCCAATGTGCACAAACTATTGTCCTTCACAAGAAGAATGAAGTTGTATGGTTTGCAGAAAGATGCTTATGCCTGGAGACAATCACACCCAGTGGATGACCAAGTCTCCAGATGACAGACATACAATGTCTCATTTGTGGCCCTAGGCTTGCAAGATACATGAAATCATGTTTTCCTTTTGTCAAATGAGAGTAGCTGGGTGAAATGTGTGGAGAAAAGTTGGCTAATGATCCCAAGGATGATTGGCAGGCAGGAGAGGATATAGCCAGGAAAAGAACACATAGTTGGATGAAATTAGCAACACACAAC
>NW_018393312.1:0-3807 GCF_900095145.1 Mus pahari
AGAGAGAGAGAGAGAGAGGAGAGAGGGGAGGAGAGATGAGAGGAGAGTAAGAGGGGTAAGAGCAAGAGAGGAAGAGAGTGAGGAGGGGTCAAACAGCCTCTTTTATGGTATGCTGCTATCTTTACTGTTACGAGGTAACTGGGGAGGAGTTTAGTCTGAAGGTCAGAAGCTTGGGACATTGCCTAAGTGTCTACTAGCCATGCTTCTTTTGTGGAGGCTGAGGGGTTGGTAACTTCGACAGGAGCCTGGGTTCCAGGAGACCTGAGAGAACTCCTTCCCTCCCATGTATGTGAGTTATCACCACCTGGTTCCAGGGTTCCACACCTCAGCTCGACTGGAGACCAGACTGTCTTTGTATAACCCAATGCCCCACAGGCTAGAAGGAAGTTTGGAGCAATACACTTCTATTGAACCAGGAGAAGAGAATAACACTAATGGAAGGAAAAAATTTATATAAGCAAATATGCATAATCTCACAAATTCATATCAGCTTCATTCATGCTCATTTATTCATTTTCATTCAAACTTAGTTGGGCCCAGCTTGCATGCATTCTCACAATTAAATACTTACACACCCATCCATACTTACATATGCATATGGAGCAAATGACCAAACAACAGTGCAGAAAGAATTCACTCATTCTGAATAAAAAATGCACTCCAATCTTTATTACATAGAGAAAGAAAAGGCTTCTACCTTTTTAATGATAAATGAATTAAAACCATGTTTGTAAGAAAAAAGCTTTGTTTCTTTAAATAAGACTAAACCTGCCTTGTCCTTACCATGGGACCTTACCATGTCCCATGGTAAGGAGAAGCCTGGCTGCGACTTGTGCTCTCTGTGACATCTTCTTTTTCCCTCTTTCCCTCTGCATTCAGCATATTGCTCTCTTAATATTTTATGTTACCTATAATTCCTAAGTTACTCCACTCTACATTCTCCTTCTAATCTAAAAAGTGGTCTGTCTATAAACTTCTCAGTTCAGTTCCTCTCTCAGCTCAGTTCTTCTCACCTCTATTCCTCTCATTCCAGTTCCTCAGTTCTGACTTTTCTCTGTCCTCAGCCCTTAAACATCATGCAGAATACATGATCACATGTTAAAAAGTTCATCAAAATTCACACAGAAAATCAAATCATAAATTGAAATAAAAGTTTACAGCAGAGAATGTTTACATGCATATCCATTAGAAGTGATTATCTAGCTAAACATCCATCACTTGTCTCAGCTCCACAGGTTCACTGAAGGTTTAAAACCATAACTAAGTTATAAGTGAAGTTTGTTGTAGATAAACCCTGTCAATATTTTATCTTCTGTCCTAGCACCTATAATAAATCATTAGTTCCCTTTTAATGACCTTTGGTTAATTGTTTTACAGCCTCTTGGGATGTGCTCTGAGTAGGACAAAGTCTGGTTACCATCTAAGAGCAATTAACTGGTAACACTTGAGAGACTGGTAGAGTTCTCATTGCAGCTTTGATTATCAGAAAAAGACCTAATAACAATCATATTATAAAAAAAGCTTAATAATCACAGGTATAATTTTAGGAATACTTATAGGATCATCATTAAGACTTAAGTCATGTATTTGTTTATATAACATCACTACAAGATAGTACAAGATCTTCGTGAATCTGCAGAGATCTGCTCTAAAGGGGTGTGCTACTGCTTAGTGATGGGGGAAAGCATATTAATAGAAGGAATATTTCCTAAAATGAGTCCCTCAAAGCCTTCCTTAATGAGGGCTCACCTGTCACAGATATAATAATCCAAGGCAGGCCACTTCGGTATGATCCTGCTAGTTATTAGCTTGTACCATTATGACTCCTGACACACCATGATTTGGAACTTTGTAATGTTGGCATTTAGGTCCAAGTTACAGTAGAGGTGAAGCTCCAATGTATTAAATAACATTCTAAAGATCACTAAAGGTATCATCATTCAAATTCCATTTAGAGTTAGATTAAATAGGATTATGTTGAATAAACTATTATAAAACATTCCTCAAACCCAACAGGTTTTAATTTATTTAACATTTTCTATAGGGAGATCAGTCTGAACAGGAGAGCATGTGGACTGCAGAAGCAACGTAACTACTGGGACAGGCCACATTTCCTGCCTTCATCTTTAGCCAGGAAGCAGATCTGAACTCCAGACATCTGCACACCTTCCCTGCCAGATGAGGAAAAAAAGTCAAGTAACATATAAAGGCAGGCCTATTAGAATTATACCATACTTCTCACCAAAAATTATGAAACCCAGAAGATCCTGAACAGATGTTATACAGACCCTAAGAGAAGACAAATGCCAGGCCAGGCTACTATACCCAGCAAAATTATCAATTACCACAGATGGAAAAACCAAAGTATTCCATGACAAAACCAAATTCACAAAATATCTTTCCACAAATCCAGCCCTTTAAAGGATAATAAAGGAAAAACACCAACATAAGAATGGAAACAACACCGTAGAAAAAGCAAGAAAGTATTCCTTCAACAAACCTAAAAGAAGACAGCCACAAGAAAAGAACCTCAACTTTAACAACAAAAATAACAGGAAGAAACAATAACATTTCTTTAATATCTCTTAATATCAATGGACTCAATTCCCCAATAAAAAGACATAGACCAACAGTCGGGCTACACATACAGGACCCAACATTTTGATGCTTACAGGAAACTCACCTCAGGGAAAAAGACAGACACTACCTCAGAGTGAAAGGCTGGAAAACAAATTTCCAAGCAAATGGTCCAAAGAAACAAGCTTGAGTAGTCATTCTAATATTGAATAAAATTGGCTTCAAACACAAAGTTATCAAAAAAGACAACGAGGGGCACTACATACTCATCAAAGGTAAAATCTACCAAGGTAAACTCTCAATTCTAGATATCTATGCTCCAAATGCAAGATCAGCCACATTCATTAAAAGACTTTAATAAAGCTCAAAGCACACATTACTTGTGGGAGACTTCAACACCCCACTCTCATCAATGGACAGATCCTGGAAACAGAAACTAAACAGAGAAACATTGAAACTAACAGGAGTTATGAAAAAAATGGAGTTAACAGAGCTCTTCAGAACACTTTATCTTAAAACAAAGGGATATACCTTCTTCTCAGTACCTCATGGCACCTTCTGCAAAATCGGCAATATAATTGGTCATAAAACAGTTCTCAACAGATATAAAATTATTGAAATTATCCCATGCATCCTATCAGCTCACTACAGAACAAGGCTGATCTTCAATAACAGCATAAATGATAGAAAGCCAACATTCATGTGGAAACTGAACAACACTCCACTCAATGATACCTTGGTCAAGGAAGAAATAAAGAAAGAAATTAAAGACTTTTTAGAGTTTAATAAAAATGAAGCCACAACATACCCAAACTTATGGGAAAAAATGAAAGCAATCCTAAGAAGAAAACTCATAACCCTGAGTGCCTCCAAAAAGAAATTAGAGAGAACATACACTAGCAGTTTACCAGCACAACTAGAAGCTCTAGAACGAAAGGAAGCAAATTCACTCAAGAGGTGTAGATGGCAGGAAATAATCAAATTTAGGGCAAAAATGAACCAAGTGGGAAAAAAAGAACTATTCAAAGAATCAACCAAACCAGGAGCTGGTTCTTNGAGAAAATCAACAAGATAGATAAACCCATAGCCAGNCTAACTAGAGGGCACAAGGACAATATCCTAATTAACAAAATCAGAAATGAAAAAGGAGACATAACAACAGAACCTGAGGAAATCCAAAACAATATCAGATCCTACTACAAAAGGCTATACTCAACAAAACTGGAAAAC
>NW_018393313.1:0-17206 GCF_900095145.1 Mus pahari
TTTCTGAGTTCCAGGCCAGCCTGGTCTACCAAGTGAGTTCCAGGACAGCCAGAGCTATACAGAGAAACCCTGTCTCGGAAAAAAAAAAAAAAAGCCAGGGCTCAAGACAAAGTGTCTGGAGTCTTCACTACCTTCATACCCAGTGTCCTGTAACTTCCTAATGCCAGCAACACAAATACTCTACATTGATTTTCAAGGTCAGAGAAGGCAAGAACATATTACACTCCTGACCTATCTAATTGCTAATGGGCCAGAAAAGCCCAGACTGTCAGATTTACTCTAACAGTACTCCTACTCCCCTGTGCCAAATCATCTATGCTCAGAATCTAAGCCTGAATAAGAAATGATAACACCTTAACTTTATTTTAAAAAGTTAAGTTTTAAAATGATGCAAGAGGCAGGCACGACAATCTACTCCATAATCCAGTACTCAGGAGGCTATGGTAGGAGAATCTAAGGACAGCCAAGGCTAGGAATGATAAACAACACTTGTGAGCTAGATCTCTTGTCACCTAGATGCACAAGGCTGTGGGGTTCAAACCTTAGCAAAGCAAGCAAACAAATAAAAAAATGCATATATAAAATGACATGTGAACTATTTACTGTGTTTTTCTCTGCTCCAATTTAAATACCTCTTCCATCTGCTGTGAGAATGAAGTGGGCGCAGACGAAACTTGAGTCTGTGAACTACAATAAGGTGCTCAGAATGCCCCGTGAGTGCTGCTATTGTAATAATTGCAGTATATGCAGGCACCTGTGATTTGTGGAAAAATTGTGGACTTTTATAATGTGCCATTACTGTAACAATAGACTATCTTATAGCTGTAAAAACTTCAACCAAAACCAAAAAACATTTAATATATCAATTCCATATGAAAATATAGGTAGATCAGTTTAGAAAAAAAAAAAAAAAGAATAAAAGGGGAAAAGGTAAATACTCTGTAGGAAGGAGGGAAACTCAGCATTTGCTTTTTATGTTTGGAAAATAAAGAAAATTAAGACCGTGTGTTTGTTTGCATTTTCTTATCTATTCAAAAACAAACTCCAGAAGCACTGCTGGGTAGGGCAAAGGTGGGGCCCCTTCCCCACACAGCAGCTGGTTTAACATTTGAACTATGTGTGTGTGTGGGGGAATGTCCAATGATAACTGTCACACAGTCTGCAAGGGAGCAAGGTGGCAAGCTCTGGATGTGTTAGATGACTCAGAAGAGCCGACATTACGAAAGCACGTGGAAACTAAAGTCAGCAAAGGTAAGTGGATCTGCCTGTGATGGGACTCGCATGTGAAATGGAGCCAACACATTAGTATTATAAATGCAAACCACCTCACCTTGCTCTCCACAGGAACCTGCATGCCTCTTTTTCTCTAAGCCCTTTCTTTCCTATTAGGGGAAAATGACTGCTCCCTGAGTTGGGGTTTGTACTTTAGAAACCCCACAAAAATCAACAAGTTGGGGATGAACTTCTCCCCTCCCCCATGAGACCCCTCCCATTTTTGCATGCACAAACAAGCATAATTACCGTATAGCTTGAAACCCCATTTTGCTTGTTTTACTGAACCTTGCTCTCTTCACACTCAATTCTTTAACAACTACACACAACTTTCTAAGATGGAGATGTCTCCACTGCCCCCCACGCCCCACCCCCCGCCACTGCTTACTGCTGAGCCCCCGGAGCAGCCTGCTGTTTAAACTGCACTGTCCTGAGTATCATGTCTACACCTTCCTATCTGTGCAGGGTAAATACATACACTCGCAATTGGGCAACCTTGAAAATACGTTTTAGAAAAATTCATACTCCAAATGTGAATCGCAGCAAGCCAACTCCAGAGTTAGGTTAGCCAATGACTGCACAGCAGAGGTGACAAACAATAGAATAATACATTCCCAGCTGAGCTGCACAGCACAAGTGGGAGCACAAGCCCACCACAAAGCTAAAGTCTCAAAGGACTGTCACAAATAAACGTAGTGGGCAGACAGAACATTCAAGTACAATAACGTCAAAATGATGGCTACTGATACTTGACAACTAGAAATTTTGACAAAAACAAACAAAACAACAACAAAAAGCAAAACACTTCTAAAATGGACATTAGATGGAGACCAGATGATTGGAAGAGAGAAACAATTTGGCAATAACTGTTAAAAATCCATTTAAAAAAAAAAAACCTGGGCTTTTTTTTTGGGGGGGGGGCTCGTTAACCTCATGCCTAGAAATTGATTTCAGGGAGATAATTCAAGGAAGGGAAGGTGCTATAAAGAAAATGGATCCCCATGGCATTGTTTAGTAAAAATGTGAACCTGAGATGCCCAGACACTTAGGACAATAATACTGAAAATAAGAGGCTACAAAGTTTGTTGTTGTTTTTCTTTTAGCAAAAGGTGGGGTTGGGTATGCAGCTCAGTTGTCCAATATTGGGTTCAATTCCAGCACCAAAGGGACAAGCAGAAGACCCACAAGACAGGGGACAGTAGAGAAACAGAAATGCTGAGGTATGGCAGCTTATGGCTACTGTTTTCCTAAATTGCGATACCTTAGGACAGCTAGAGTCTATAATACAACTTTAAAAATACAAGCTCACAAGCAAGACTGGAGTAATAATTTCCATGAATGGGGTTGGGTTTCTGGACATCATGACACACCACTGGCCATGACTAAACGTCCACTGATACCAAGGTCGCCACATGATAAGAAGCAGTGACTCACACTTCACAATACAAAACTATGCTGGATTCTCGTGGTTCTCTATTATTAGCATGTACTTTTACTATGAAGACACACTAGGGCGAAGACACAAGCACTGAATGGGTATAACAAGCTTATTTCTGTACCTCTGTATCAATACTTACCAAGTAATAACTGTAGTATATAAAATATAAGTCCAAAGACACTGTTTGGCTGGTTTAATACACCATCTTTTCCAAAAATGGAACCCAAAAGACCAAATCCTCGACCCCATCTGTAAAATAAGGAAAACCAGTAACCCTATATTTGAGATGCCCTAATTTTTTAAATGTCAAATTATTTGATAATGTTATCCAATTCCACAATCAACTATGTTGACAAAACACTTAAATATCTTTTTTTCTGTGACTGATTTGCGTGCACAAGGGGAAAGCCAAATATTAGATTTCTGTACTGTGTCTGAATTAAATTGATGGCTTAATACAAATATCCCTAAAAGCTCTGTATTTCCACCTAAGACTCTCCAGGATCAACTTTCTTTTCCTAATGTAGGCACACAGTTTCTTTACTGACAGTATTAGCATTTGCAAGAAAAAGCCTCTCTCAATTCAGGTCACCCTGAGACCTTTCCAACTAGGTAGTTCTCTGTGGTAGGGGCTGTTCTTACATTACAGTGCCTAGCACAGTCCCTGGCCTCCACTCACTCCATTTCCCACCCTAGGCTGTGACCATCAACAAAGTCTGCAGCCACTGCTAAGTGCAGCAGCTGAAAACTACTCGTGTGGTCGGTTCATTCCATAGCTGTATTCACACCAGTCAGGTCTCTGAGAAGCTGCTTACTGGGCATTGCACCAGGGTCAGCATGAGGAGACACACGCTGATCTCTGATGCAGGAGTATCAGAAACCGTAAGTCTCTTCTAGAATCCTGTTTCCAAAGTAAAAAACTGGTATTTCACATTCCACTATACATTTTCACTCAAATATGTGACTTCACATTTTCAGAATCTTTTAAAATAATTTTTATTGAATTTGTTCTCCGACAATTTTATTCATGCATAAAGTTCATTCTGTCCACCCCTTTAATATCTTTCCCACCTCTATAACCCCCTAAAATCTTACTTTAAAAAATTATTAAAATCCAATTTAATAAGGTAATACAGACAGAGCAACAGTAACTGGATAAACCATCAAGACACTTCAGCTTTAACCCAGAATGCCAGTGCTTCCTAAACACAGAAAGGAACTTATGTCTGAGAACAGGACTGAGTGACTGAGTCATGCTGGTTTAAAGGAACTCATGTCCAAGCAACAGAACAAAACCCCTTCACAGTCACACTGAAACAATAACCACCCCAATCTTGGAACTGAGAGCTGCAGAGGATGTTTATTACACAGACTTACACATTTCAAATACACAAAAGCAAGTTCCATTCCATTCCATGCACCAATTCTCTCACCCACCAAATACTTAGTGAGCGGTGGAATAGCACAGCACACCCGAGGCGCAGGACCTGACAGGCAGCACTGCCCTCATGGAACCTACATTCTAGTTACGGCCAAAAGATAAAAAAATATCAGGGTTGGACAAGCCTACTCAGATAGACAGAAGAACAGGGGTGGGACACTCCAGGTCAGCACTTGGTAAAGTGAAGTCACCTAGTGAGGACTTGTCAAAATGTAGATTTTGCTTCAGTGGGCTGGCAGTGAGGCTAAGACTGCATTCAACAAAAGGAGTGCTGGGGTGCATGTCTGTAATTCCAGCACTGGGACTGGGGTGCATATCTGTAATTCCAGCACTCTGGGGGCTGAAGCAAAAGGAGTATCATGAGTTTGAGGCTAACCTAAGCTACACAGTGAGTCCTAGGACAGCCTGGGTTAAAAAAATGAGACCCTGTGTCAAAACAACAACAAAAATAATCAAGTAGAAATAGCTCTCTCATTTAAGCTATAGCTGTACCAATCACTCCTAAATATTTATCAGAATGATTCCAAGCTTGCACATCAATGTCTACTGCATTATGGGTAGTTACATACATGTAATAACCTGAGGTCAACGCCCAGAACCCACATAACCGACTCTATGTCCTTTGACTTGCACATGTGGGCCGAGGAATGGACCTCCACACCCATCCCTGAACACATCATGTGTGTGTTATCTATACACAATAGTAATACATTTCAAAATTTTAGGCCCAGTAAGATAGCTCAGAGGGTAAAGGCCTTTGTCACCAAGCCTGACAGCCTGACTTCAATTCTCAGGACTTAATTTGGTGGAGAGAACCAACTCCTAAAAGTTGTCCTCTGACTGACACACACATGCCATTGACATGCACACACTCAGAATAAGTAAACAACACACCAATTTTATCTGAAAAACAGCCAAGGAACCAGTATGTATGGAACATAAAAAAAAAAAAAGAGGAAAAAAAAAAGAATTTTAAAAAGTTGGCTTTAAAAAAAAAAATCTCACTGTGTAACCCTGCCTGGCCTAGAATCACGTAAACCAAGCTGGCCTTGAACTCATAGATTTACCTGCCTCTGCCTCCTTAGTCCTGGAATTAAAGGTATGTGTCACTATGCTTGGCTTTACGCCAGTGTGTATTAAAGAAAGATCGTTTTGAAATGGGTGTCATTGTATAATCCTAGGACTTGTGAGACTGAGGAGTATGAGAAGTTGAGGCCAGCCTGGGCTATATAGTGAGGATCTGTGTCCAAAAAGCCAAAAGCATTCTAGGGTCTGAAAGATGTCTCAGCAGTTAATAGTACAAACTATGATCAGTTCCCAGCACCCATGGTCAGGTGGCTCACAACTGTCTGTAACTACAGCTCTAAGGAAGCTCCCTGGCCTCCTTGGGCATTGAACTAACATGTGCCACCACCCCCAAAGAAAATCCATGCACAAAAACTTAACATAAAAATAAGGTGGGGGCTGGAGAACTGGTTCAGCAGTTAGGAGTGTTGGCTGCTCTTCCAGAGAACCTGGGTTTGTACCTCAGTGGCCACACAGCAGCTCACAACTGTCTGTGGCTCCAGTCCCAGGGCATCTGGTATGACTCCCTCTTCTGGCCTTCTCAAATACCAGACATGCATATTGTTCACAGACATACATGTAGGCAAAAATACCCATACACATAAAAACACATAAAATGTATACATAAAAATAGATAAAAATAATCATGCAGTAGTGGTATACACATTTAATCCTAGCACTCAGGAAGCAGAGGGAGTTGGATCTCTGAGTTTGAGGCCAGCCTGGTCTACATGGCAAGTCTGAAGTCAATCAGAACTACACAGTGAGATCTGTCTCAAAAGATAAGTAAATAAGTAAAATAATTTAAAATTTTTTATTTTAGGCATTCTAGCTTCAATACTGAAAATAGACTGGACGGAGACAGCAGCGATAAGATGTCCATTTAACCACCACTGAAGGATTCTCAGCAGAGTGCAGCTGTGGCTGCCATGCACTGAAAAACGAGATCCAGGCTATTTGGAAGGGGCAGCTCCCACAACTTGCTCACAGATGGAGCATGCAGTATGACACAAAGAAATGATGCAACATGACACTGAGGACTTTGACTTGAGCAGCTAGGCAGAGAAGCTGTGTTTCCTGAGCTAGGCAGGAGGATACGATCAGAAACTCAGCTTTGGACACAGGCTCGCACCGCCTTTAGCAGCTATGGAGAGATGACAGATAAGCAAGTATAAACTTGCAGTGTAAGCTAGAGATAAATTTGGTGGTAGTCAGGATATGGGTGGCATTTCAGAGTCAGGAGACTTATGACAGCAATAATAACCTTTGATAAATTAATGGCTATCAATCAACAACTGACAAATGACTCAGCTTCAGAGATGGCAAGGGCGAACACGTGGCGTAGGACTTTGGTGGCTTATGCTTCTGTTGACATGAACCCCCGACTGTTCTTGTCTCAGTTGTCAAACTTTGCCTTCAGATGTTCTCATATGAACATTTCAGTACAACACCCAAGTACATTAAAACACTGAGTTTCCTCAAGAAATTCTAGATTTAAGTGGCTTTCCCTTGAACTGGCCCTCAAAGTTAAATGCACTTCCTATATATGTTGAAATGGAGGCTATGGATATTTCCTCAAAACCTGCCTGCAGGGATGGGAAATGGCTCATAGGGTAAAGTGTTTGCCATGTAAGCAAGGAGATCTGAGTCCAACCTATGTAAAATGCTAGATGTGGTGGCACCTATGATACCAGCCAGCGAGAGACTGTGTCAAAATTAAGGTGGGGCTATCAAGAAGGGTCAGTGGTTGAAGGTACTTGACAACCTGAATCTGAGTTCTATTCCTGAGACCCATGTACATGGTAGATGGAAAGAAATGATTACTACAAGTTGTCCCTCGACCTTCCAATAATTCTGTGGTGTATATACACAAACACACATAAATAATAAAATAACTTTTAAAAAAGGTAAAGGAAAATGAGGAAGTCATTAAACATTGAGCTCCTGCCTTCACGAGTAACGTCCTGTACACACACACACACAGAGAGAGAGAGAGAGAGAGAGAGAGAGAGAGAGAGAGNAGAGAGAGAGAGAGACAGAGAGACAGAGAGACAGAGAGACAGAGAGAGAGACTGAGAAACATTCTATGGACACAACTGAAAGTCATTCTACCCACTCATTTTTTTAATGGGCTTTAACTTTTTTTAAAAAATTTTGGCACATGGTCTTTCACTTTGTAGACTGGCCAAGAGCTAAACTACATTCCCCAGGCTGTCCTTAAACTTGTGAACACCTCCCTGCCTCAGCCTCCCATGCACGAGGATTACAGGTGGGAGCCACTACGCCTGGCTGAGGTTCACTAAGTCAGCCATAACCACCAGAAAACTGCCTGGACAGCACTGTCTTTTATATGCAACTGTTTCCATGGAGTTTAATGTTGGTATTATGTCTTAACCACCAAAGGAATATTTGTATGAATACTTCATTTGCTAAAGGAATACTGCCAAAACTCCTACACCTATGGATCCTTATGTTAAACTTTTTTTGTTTGTTTTTTATTTGTCTAGACAGGGTTTCTCTGTATAGCCCAGGCTGTCCTGGAACTCACTTTGTAGACCAGGCTGGCCTCGAACTCAGAAATCTGTCTGCCTCTGCCTTTTTCAAAAGATTTACTTTTTATGTATATGAGTACACCGTAGCTGTCTTCAGACACACCAGAAGAGAGTGTCAGATCCCATTACAGATGGTTGTGAGTCACCATGTGGTTGCTGAGAATTGAACTCAGGACCTCTGGAAGAGGAGTCAGTGCCCTTAATTGCTGAGCCATCTCTCCAGCCCATCCTACATAATTTTTAGTGGAAGGCCTGGAACAACATAGAATGCTTTTTTTCTGAATTTTATTCCTAGCTTTCTTTATCTAATATTCTTTAAAATAATTATGTTTTGAGTTTTTTGGGTTTGGTTTTTGTTTTGTCCCTCAAAACAGGGTTTCCTTGCTGTCCTGGAACTTGCCTGTAGACCACACTGGCCTCAAACTCAGAGAGATCTGCCTGCCTCTGTGTGAACCAACACCAAAAATAAGCTTGAGCTTATTTTTATGCTTTTTTTTTTTTTTAAATGCCTCCAACACTGGGAAACAGAGGCAGCCAAATCTGTGAGTTCAAGGTCAGCCAGGTACTAACAGTGACACCAAGTCTCAAACAAACAAAAAGTTGGTTCTAGTTTGTCTCCTATCATCATTAGTCCTCTTAAAGAGCTTAATACTTTGTCAGTGCAGACAAGTTTAAAGAATGAAAACAAGGGACTTTCAAGATGGCTCTGTGGCTATTATATTACGGCTGGTAACGTCAACTTCCCGGAAGCTTCACCAGAGAGCTTCCCTACAGCAGCACAGACGGAAAGGCTATGGCTGAAGGAGACTGCTCACCTTTTGCTCCTTTGGCCTTCTCTGTTACCAAGGAGTTGATCTGCCCTGTTGCTGCTGCTGATTCCTTCACTGATACCAGAACCAGTATTTGCAGGCTTCCCTCGTGGACTAAGGGCCAGTGGCTGTCCAGGAACCTTTCAGATTTTCTGCACCAAACTCTAAGTGCTCAGGCACACAGCCTTGTGGACTTGGCAACCACTGAGTTGACCAATAAGAGATGGCTACTGTAGGTCTGTTCTGGGTGCTGAGTCACTCACTCAACCTCAAAAATGAACAAGCCTGATGTGGCTGGTGGTCCATACCCTTAGGGCCAGCACTCAGGAGGCAGCTGCAGTTCCTGCAGAGGCGGCTGGATCTTCCTGCATTGGAGGTCAGCCTGGAACAATGAGTTCCAAAGCAGCCAGGGCTATGTAGACACCTGGTCTCAAAAAACAGAACACAATTTTAAAAAGCCTGAGCAACTAACAGGTTCTCAATCTCTGGGATGTGATTCAACTGTTACCGTTGCAATGGAAACTGATTGAAATTCTTTAGTATATACATATGCACTGTGTAATATATATTAATCCCATTGAATCCAAAAGTCCTCCAGAGAACCCTGATTAATACAAGCAAAAGCATCTGCCACCAATCCAGACGTCCTGAGTTTGACTCCAGGATGTACATAGTGGAAGAGAACTGAGTCCAGAAAGTTGTCTTCTGGCTTCCACGGGATTGCTATGGCACATGGTGCCTTCTGACCTCCATATAAAATTAAAAGGTATGAGAGAAGTTTTTAAATAACGAAAACAAAAGTTAGAAATGTCAAAGGAGAGAAAAAGCTCTGAATAATGCTTTTCAAAGATTATCACCACCTTATAAATTCAAATTTAACTTTTCCAGCCAAATAAAATCTACTTATTTGTAGTAAGAACTAGATCTAATCCTTTTGTCTAAAGTTATTTTAATTACTCACACCATAAACTCTAGAAACAGGCTACTGTTCAAAGATGAGGCTGCATTAGAGGCTATATTATTTTATTTTGTATAAAATTCCGAATAAGTAGTCTGAAGAGAATCCAACTGTTAATCTCTTCTCCTAATTCTACAATAGAACTTGCTAGTAGTGGTTTGGGACCGATGAGGATTATTAAATTAATGCACTGCCAAGTTCAGTCATCATTCAAGAGTGGTAATGCACCCGGCTAATCAAGCAGAGGCCCTCTCGATTTTCAGATACAGGCTTTAACTACTGCTAGGAGGAGTGCATGGGAAAGGAGGCAAGGAAACAGGAAATGATGTAATTATGGTATAATCACAAAAACAAAATGTAAAAATTTAAAAAAACCTCTTAACTGTTGATGAAATAGCATTTGTTAGTACAAAGTACTGCTTGCTCTTCTGTAGTTTTTTTGTTACACCTGCAAAATAAGTATGCATGTGACTCTGTCCAGTTTTGTAATTCTCCATCTTACTCTATGTGTTAAGCATTGAAATGTGATTGTCAGTTGATTAAACTACGTGAGCTTATATTTTACACTTCTGCTTTTCATTGTTTCAGTGATACATTTTATAAACATATCAGTCCACAATGGATTGGGAATTAGTATTTGTGTGTGTATACGGTGCATGTTCATGCACGCACACACGTGTGCTTGGGGGTCAGAGGTCAACCTCAGGTTTTGCTCTTCACACTTGTCAACCTTGCTTTTTCATTTTTTCAGACAGTCTTTCACTGGAGCCCAACACTTTCTGAACATGTCAGGCTGGCTAGTCACAAGAATTTGATGGTCTCTGCCTTCCCGCCACTGAGCTCACCGCGCAGCAGCCCTTTTACATGGGTACTGACTGGGAGTTGAAGGCAAGCAGATACGCTTGCCTGGCAATCACTAAATCACCTGAGCTACCCCCAACCCTACCCAGCCTCTAGACTAGAAATTAAAATTTGTATTAGATTTACTTTATGAGTGTTTCCCGATATATATGTCTGTGCACCCACAAGTGTTGTCTGGTGCCAGAGAGGGTTGGAAGAAGGGGTGCTGGATCCCCGAGAGCTGTAGTTACAGATAGCTGTAGGCACCATGTGAGGGCTAGGAACTGGACCCGCGTCCTCTGCTCTAAACTGCCCCAGATTGGAAATTTTACAAACTTCACCACAGTTTGGGAAATACAGGGCAAGCCATAAGAAGCTACATGTGTCTTTTGATGGTCAGCAGATTAATATAGATAAGATTCCAAATAAATCTCTATCGCTTGAGATTATGTTAACACGTCAAATAATTTAACAATTTTAATATTTAAAAATTAGAAATGTGCTGGGTGGTGGTGGCGCACGTTTTTAATCCCAGCACTCGGGAGGCAGAGGCAGGTGGATTTCTGAGTTCGAGGCCAGCCTGGTCTACAAAGTGAGTTCCAGGACAGCCAGGGCTATACAGAGAAATCCTATCTCGAAAAATTAAAAAAAAAAAAAAAAAAAAGAAAGAAAGAAATGTGGAGTTTACAGAAGCACACTTATAACCAAGTCAATATTTACAGGTAGAATAATAGTATGGCCTTCACAAACCAGAGAATTAACAGTCTCTCAGTTTCCCTGTTTCTCCAGTCAAGTAATAAAAGCAGAACCAGGACACAGTAGTTCCTATTTACTAGCAGTGTGTCCACAGAGACTGTTGAAGGAGAAGAGACCAATACAAAGTTATCTGAAAAGCCAGAGCCCTTTCTGTGATGTGCTAGGTGCCTGTGGAGGCAGAGGCTGACGGAGGCATCTTCCTCAACCACCTCTCTAGATTTTTTTTTTGAGACAGGGTCTTTAACTGACCCTAGAGTACTCTGACTGGCTATACTGGCAAATCCAAGGGATCCTCCGGTCTCTACCTTCCCAGTGCTGGGATTACAGACAGGTGTCACCTAGACACTTCTGTAGCAAGCAGTTGACAAACTGAGCCACCTTCCCAATCCTCCCCCAAACAAAACCTAACTATGTCAGACTACTAACAAATAACAAATCGTTTTTGGAAATACTAGAATGTTCTGTTAAGCCTAGACTCCCTAAAATTTAAGTAGATTTTAATTCAAATAACAATTAACCACCAGGCTCAAAGATCTGAGGATGATTAGCTCATCAGGAAGCAGTGAAAAACACTCCTTTTCTTCGTGAGTACACACAGTAATGTTTGTTATGCTCTGAGTCTAGAGGGTTCTGCTGGGAGGAGAATGCAGCTTTGCAGGCTCTTTCGAGCTAGCTACCAGGAAGAGGATGTCAGAACACTGCCACTGTGAATAAGTTTTCAGGTATGAGGGAGGAAATCAAAAGCTGGTTTGAAGGATGACTTTTCAGTGAGACCTCTGACACTCATACCTAGACTGAGGCGTAGGGTGGAGCACGTCCCTGTCACTCCCACTCTGCTTCAAAGAATCCACTGTGAGTAAACAGACCACTAGTTCAATGTTCTGCCTACATAGGAAATCAACTTAGCACAACAGGAGCTGTTGGCAGGGCTGGATACGAATGAGAATGTCCTTGGATCAAGTCTTCTGCCTTAGCTTAAGCACTGCTCTGTAATCTTTCTCCCAGATAAGTTTATGTAGAGCCTTGCTAGTCCAGGCTAGCCTCAGACTCAATGTAGCAGAAGTAGGCCTAAACTCTTCTAGCAATCTTCCTGTTTCAGCCTTCCTATGGTTGGGTTTACACGTGTATGCCACTCAATCCAGGTATGATTCATTTTACTCACAGATTATCTCAAAACAAAATTCCGAATTTCCATTCTGCATAAAATTCCTGCTAAGCCAGGTGGTAGTGGCAGACATCTTTAATCTCAGCATTCAGGAGGCAGAGGGAGGCAGGTGGAGCTCTATCAGTTGGAGGCCAGCTTGATCTACAGAGAGAGTTCCAGGACAGCCAGGGCTATACAGAGAAACTGTTTACACACACACACACACACACACACACACACACACACACACACACACACACACTTAATTAAAACTCACAACTGCCTATAGTTCCACAATGAGGGTATCGGAAAGCCTCTTCTGGCCTCTGCTGGGCCAGGTATTCACACATACAACACAGGAAAAACATTCATACTCATAAAACATGTTAAATACATCTTAAAAAATAAAAATTGATGTTTTGGGGACATTTTCCTGTCTGTAGATCATCATAAAGTGAGAGAGTAACCGAGAGATGTGGGAAAAGACTTCAGAGAGATGGAAGACTGTTCAACCTAGGCTTGTGTGCCTGTTTTCCTAGGCATTTGTGAGGCTGGGGTGGGATCAAGGCTTTAGATGACAAATTCAAGGTCAGTTTAAGAATCACAAAGAGGAATCTCATCTTTTAAAAACCATCCTACCTAAAAATCATGCCTTGACAAGTCTGAAACAGTGACAGAAAGTACAGAGTAGATACAATCTAAAGAAACAAAAGCTCAGTAGTGAAGTTCTTGTTTGGCAAGAGGCCCTGGCTATGTCTTGGTGTGGTCACCTTTCTACTGAGCTTCTTGGAATCGGTGTGTCTGTTTCCCTTGGCCTCACTTACAAATGTCTTACATCCCCCTCTCTTCATCCTTTCAGGGGCTCCAGATATATGTTAGACTGCTTTTGTCTTAAACTGTTGCTCCTGGTACAGTGCCTGACGATTTATTACTATTTCCAGTTTTTTGTTTTTTTTGTTTTTTTGAGACAGGGTTTCTCTGTGTAGCTCTGGCTGTCCTGGAACTCACTCTGTAGACCAGGCTGGCCTTGAACTCAGAAATCCGCCTGCCTCTGCCTCTCAAATGCTGGGATCAAAGGTGTGCGCCACCACCGCCCAGCTTATTTCCAGTTTTCTAACTTCACATTTCTGCTTAAATTGTTACATCTTTATAGATGCCTTCCTCATCTGTGGTCTTTACCATCTCTAAATATTTTATTTGAATAAAATATAAATTTTTACCTCCATTATGTCATCCATTTCTTCTACCTTCTCAAACAAACAACAAACAAAAACCATTAATTGTTTCAAAGTCTTTCTTAATTCCAGTGTGTCATCTCTGAGACTGACTTTCCTCCTCATTTGAAGCACGTCCCTGGTTCTCTGTGCCTGGTAATTTTGAATGCTAAAACACTGCTTTCTCTTTTGAGTGCTAGGTTTTTGTTTTGGCACACAGTGTTAAGTCGCTTGGGATCAGCCTTCAAAATTGCTTCTGTACTGAGAGGGTGGGTGCAGCACAACCTTTAATTAGGGCTGAGTTAGCCTCATCCCCAGGGCCACACATACCCTTTGATGGCCTGCAAACACTCTGGCTAGTAGGAACAATCTATGTCCAACTCTGCGTGAGGTCCTGGATCCCTCTGCCTAAGGCTTTCCCAGTGCTGAGGAAGCTCCCTCTCAAATGAGTGCAGATCAGTGCTCACACAGACGAAGACCCTTTGCCTGTCTAGAGTTCTCTCTATCTTTTTCCCCTAGGTAATCTACCCCCAAATTTTCTTCCTTCTCTCCTACTCTAGCCAACTTTTATGTCTAGCTTCCCAACCAAGTTAAGACCACCAAACTATTTGGGGTCCTTTAATTCATTCTGCAAACTTCTACATGAACTGACGCCGGAGAGCTCAGGTTTGCTTCTCTCTGAGATCTCTGGTCAGTGTCACCCGGTACCTACAAACTGCTATCTTGTATGCTTAGTAGTTTCTTTTTCTTTTAGTGTTGAGGACAGGACTAAGGATTGCACTGCCTAGGCAGCACACTATATACACCACTGAGCCAGTTGTCTGGGCTTGGTGGCTCTGGCCCAAGTAGGGAACTCACTACCCTCCAAGCTGCTCACCATAAAACCTGATTTGTTGAGATAGTCTCATTGTAACATCGACTAGCCTCCAGTTTGAGAGGTTCTTCCTCTCTCACCCTTCCAAGTGTTGGCATTACAGGACAAGGCCACTATGCCCAGCTAGTTTTCTGGTTTCTTTTCTTTCCTCTTTACTACTTATTTATGGGGAGAGGCAGCTATGTGGATATCGAAGAACAATTTGCAGAAGTCAGTTCTCCACTTTGAACATGTGAGTCCCAGGAACTGAACTTTGTTCATCAGATTCCTTTACTCCCTGAGCCACCCATCTCACCAGCCGTTTGCTGCTTTCTTTTTTTTTTTTTTTTTTTTTTTTGGTTTTTCAGACAGGATTTCTCTGTATAGCCCTGGCTGTCCTGGAACTCACTTTGTAGACCAGGCTGGCCTCGAACTCAGAAATCCGCCTGCCTCTGCCTCCCAAGTGCTGGGATTAAAGGCGTGAGCCACCACGCCCGGCCCGTTTGCTGCTTTCTTAAGGTAGCAAAGTATGGCGAGTACGATCAACATACCAGGATTTAGACTCTCCTGGAAGATGGGCCCCTGAGCATGATCCTCTTGATTATGTGGATTGGCATGTAAAGACCCATTTTAACTAGTCCTTGATTTTAGAGGTTGGACTAGTCCTTGATCTATATAAAATGAGGAGAATAAGCTGAACTCAAGCACTCATTACTCTCTGGTTGCAGACAAAGCACCCCTGATGCTTCAAGTTCCTGCAGACTATAAGCTAGAATAAACCCTTTCTCCCTTAAGTCACTTTTTTCAGGATGTCTTGTCACAACAACAGTTTCCCTTTTGGAAACTAACCCAGGGGATTAAATTCAGCCCTAGTTTGTCTACTCTTGCTGGACAGAATATTGCAAGTGAAATGGTGAGCTTTCACTTCACATCTAAAGCCTTGTCTTACTCAACCCAATGCATCCTCTACATGATGTCTGAGTAATGACTTCCCTCCCTTTTCCTGACATTTGCTCCAGTTTCATGTCTGATACTGAACTCTCTCCTTCATAGTGCCACCTTAGTGCCTTGGATTTCTTCACTTAGCAACAACACAGAGAGGAAAAACAAACTTTAGAATGTAATCAATTAGTCTTTTTTTTTTTTTTTAAATCAGTCTATCCTTTTTAATATATACATAACCAGAAAAATAACCAGAAGTTAATTCCTTTCCAATATTAAGATGAACTGTTCTGGGTATTTTTATTGTTATTGTTTTATTTATTTTGACACAGTTTCTTTGTGTAGTCTGGTTGTCCTGGAACTCCTTTTTGTGGACCAGGCTGGCCTCAAACTCACAGAGATCCACCTGCCTCTGCCTCCCAAGCGCCATGATTAAAGGAGTGCCCCACTACAGCCTAACTGTTCCGAGGTTTTGTTTTTGGTTGAGTTTTTTGGTTGGTTTTAGTTTGTTTGTTTTTTTAATGTTCATGAGTGCTCTGTCTTCAGACACAACAGAATATGGCACTGGACTCCATTATAGATGATTGTGAGTTACCATGTGGTTGCTAGGAATTGAACTCCGGGCCTCTGGAAGAGCAGTCAGTGCTCTCAACCTCTGAGCCATCTCTCCAGCCCCTGAACGCCCTCCCCTCATTCTAATGATGCACAGCCCTCGAATAAGTCTGTTCAACTCTTTCCTCTGTTTCCACACCCATTCATAAACCCTGCCATAGCAAGGCTTGGGGGTTCATGCCTATAAATTCTAGCACTCATGAGGCTGAGGCAGGAAGACTACAACTTGAGGCCAGAGAGGACTACATAGTGAGACGATATTGCATGAAACTCAATTTAAAAACAACAACAACAAAAAAAACAACAACAAAAAAAACAACAACAAAAAAACCCACTAATCAAAGCCAGACTTACCTACCATAAACAATTCCCAGGAATTGCAGTGAATACTGCAGAGGGAGTTAGAAGAGTGGTCTTAAAGTAGTATTGAAAGCCACTTTAATCCAGGTCAGAGATTCAGAAATCATCAAATAAGAAGCAATAACCCTGGCATACAAGATTGTGTAGGGAGAAAGAAGTGGATATTGAGGACAGGCCCAAAGCTGGATAAGCCCAGAGGAAAAATTCTTGAGCGGGGGTTGGGAGGCTGGGGATACAAGTCTGCCTTTTGTCTTGGTACCTACTGATAAAGGAGAAACACACAACTCAGGCTTCAAACAGCATTTTGACATAAGCTATTCTGACAAATAACTTGACAGTCAAAATGGCTGATTAAATAATGAACACCAGTCATCAACTTTTTAACCTCAGAAACAGGTTCTGAATGATGGTATCTTTTTATATTATTTTAGAAGTGGTAAATAACAGAACAAGGTACAGAATTCAAAAGTTGTAAAATAGTATGGATGAGGTCTGAGGCATTATATAAAGTCAAGTAAGCTTTTCAGCTGGATGTGGGCGCATGGCTGCAATCTCAGCACTCCGGAGCGGGAGGCCAGGAAAGGCTGAGGCTTACTCACCAACGACAGCTACTAAGTAAGCTTTGCTGTATACATTTTACCTCCACTTTTAACTTTTTCACTATTCAATTCTTGAAGTTTTATTTTTACTAAATCTGTTAATTTCTTTTTACAGTCACATGTAGCCCAGTTGGCCTTAAACTATGTAGCAAAAGATGACTTTAAACTCCTGATTCTCCAGCCTTGACCTCCCAAATCCAAGTAAGCTCCATGCCCAGCTTAAAGTCTTATTCTCATTAATTTTGTCTCTTTTGTCTCTTCTTCTTCTTCTTCTTCTTCTTCTTCTTCTTCTTCTTCTTCTTCTTCTTCTTCTTCTTCTTCTTCTTCTTCTTCTTCTTCTTCTTCTTCTTC
>NW_018393313.1:17268-25816 GCF_900095145.1 Mus pahari
TCCTCTCCTCCTCCTCCTCCTCCTCCTCCTCCCCCCCTTCTTCTTCTCCTTCTTCTATGTGCCTTTTGAAACAGGACGTTATTCCATAGCACAGACTTGCCTCAAATATTTGGCAATCCTCCTGCCTTAGCCTCTTGAGTGCTGGACTAATTAAAGGCATAAGCTACAACACCCAAATAAAGGCTTTATTTTAGTTCTTGGTTTCTCTAGACAGGATATCTCTGTGAAGCCCTGGCTGTCCTGGAACTCACTCTGTAGACCAGGCTGGCCTCAAACTCAAAGAGAACCACCTGCTTTTGTCTCCTGCATGCTGGGATTAAGGGAGTGTGCCACCACCAACCAGCTACCAGCTTAATGTTCCAAAATACTATACAAAGAACATATCTTTCACATTATCAAAAGCCAGTTCCAGACCTTTTGATAATACATTCTACTCCCTCAGAGAACTTCTCTATATGTTTGTATGTCTGTTATTAAGACGAGTAAATGTAGACTTAAGAAAAAGAAAGAACTCCCATGAGTATGAGAGATTCCAAGGGAGGAAAAGAAGGCCTCATATCTTTTAAATAAAACAAATTACACAGAAGTATACTACTTATTAATAGTAGTGTATCTATTGTTTATGTAGTCTTTTCATGTAATGTATCTCAGAGACTTCTGAATTAGTTAATATACGACTATCATTCTCATTATAAAAGCTAATTCAGCATATGACCAAATCATCATTTTCCTTGTTTTTCTTACTGACAGGAAATAGGATTTGTTCAAACTTTTATGCTACCAATGAAGCGCTTCCTGAACACTTTTTTCTTTTCTTTTTTTATTTTTATTTATTTTTTATTTTTTGGATTTTTCGAGACAGGGTTTCTCTGTATAGCCCTGGCTGTCCTGGAACTCACTTTGTAGACCAGGCTGGCCTCAAACTCAGAAATCAGCCCGCCTCTGCCTCCCAAGTGCTGGGATTAAAGGCGTGTGCCACCAACGCCCAGCCACCTGAACACTTTTTAACCCCTACAAACACTGTACACATGTCTACAATGGATTTACTGAATCACAAAGTCGTCCCTTTCACTTTACTACACTAGTATTTTTCACATATGAGTTTTACAGGTGGCCCTTGTAAGCTCTACATATGCAGGCTAAACCATTTGTGGACAAAAAATACTTAGGGGGTGGGGGAGGGAGGTGGGGTTGGGGTTTAAGTAGGCTTTAAGTAGCTGTAATCCCAGCTCCTTGGAAGACTGAAGCAGGAGGATCACAAGTTCAAGGCCTGTCTGGGCAACTTAGTGAGACCCTGCTTCAAAATAAAAACTCAGCTGGCATGAATCTAACTCAAACACTCTAAGACCTTAGGTTTAGTACCTGGTACCATAAAGAAATCTGTACTAAACATGTATACCGCTGGGCAGTGGTGGCACATGCCTTTAATCCCAGCACTTGTTAAAGAGGTGTGGAACTTCCCCTTGTAGGAGCTTCAAATATTCAGTGCTCACCTACCTATTCTCCAGAATCAGGGGTTGCTGCATTTTGTTATTCTTATGTAAATCAGCCCTTTGAACATGATGCAAATATTTTCTCCTAGTCTACACTGGGATTACAACTCTGTTTAGTGTTTGCCATGGGTAAGTTATCTGTTTGGTTTGGTTGGTTGGTTTTTTGAGACACAATATCACTATGTGCTTTGGCTGTCCTGGAATTTACTACACAGACCAGGCTAGTCCCAAACGCGCAGATGTACCTGTCTCTGCCTCCCAAGTGCTGGGATACACAAGCCCATCAATTCTTTATATTTTTGTAAAAGTCAAAGCAAGGAGAACTCTCATATATCAAAGTGGGACTGTAAGCTGGTACATTTTGAGAATTTGTTTGGTAATATACACTGAAACTAATCCTCCACGAACTCAGGAGGTCCATCAATTTCAACAACACAATATTAGTACTTATGTCTACTAACCATGCACATGGTGAGTAGTCTTCCTTACTCATGCTAGCCAAAAAATTCACAACCACAATTCCCATCAATAAAAAGACGACCAATGCATATTTTAAAACATAACACTGAACAACTACAAGTTCACAGACAAAATGTTAAACACAGAAGCTAGACATTAGAGAGGATCTAGTGTAAGATTCATTTTACTCAAAACCAAACAACGGAAAAAAACTAAAGTATGGACTAAAGCAAGAATGTGGTCACCTCTAGGAGACGTAACACAAACTAGAAAGAAAGTAGATAATATGGAAAGCTGAAACAGTTCAATTTTTATCTTGTTGGTGGCTACTTTTGTGTATTCATATATAAAAACTTACTGACAGAAACAAATAAATAGAGGCTGGAGAGAGACATGCACTGATTGCTCTTCCAGAGGACCTGGGTTCAATTGCTAGCACTCACAGAGCAGCTCACAACTGTCTGTGACTCCAGTTTCAGGAGATCAAACACCCTCACACAGACATACAAGCAGGTGAAACACCAGTGCACATAAAGTAATATCATTAAATAAATAAATCATTAAAGAAAAGTTTCCAAAAAAAGAAAGAAAGAAAGAAAGAAAGAAATCAAACCAATGCCAGTACATACTTTAAAAAAAAAAAAAAAAAAGGAAAGGAAAAAGAAAAAGAAATTAAAAAAAAAAAAATACAAACCTGGTTGTGGCAATGCCCACCTTTAATCCCAGCATTCAGGAGACAGAGGGAGATGGATCTCTGAGTTCTCGGCCGCCTGGTCTATAGACTGAGTTTCAAGACACCCAGGGCTATACGGAGAAACCCTGTCTCAAAAAAACCAAACCAAACCAACCCCTTCGTCCCTCCCCCCCCCAAAAAAAACTTACTCATTTGGTCCTTGACAATGTATGTACTATATTATATCTCAAAAAAATTTTTTTCTTTTCCCCAAACTGATAGACTACCAAATATAATTTCTTGAAGAACTCACTTTTTAAAAAAATATTTACTTTTGTTTATGTGAATATGTCTGAGCATATGCCAAATATGTGTGCCCACTGGAGCCTAAAGAGGGAATCAGATACCCTGGAGCTACAATTAGAGAGTTGTGAGCCGCCTGATGTGGGTACTGGGAACTGAACTCAGATCTGTATTTTCTGATCAGCTATGACAGAAAAGCTGGTGTGATTAAACAAGAGGCCAGCAGCACTGAAGTGAATCCTCTGCTTCATTAGGACCATAGCTGCTGGTTAGCCGGGGCTGAGGAGTCTGCTGTGGTTAACAAGAGACCAGCAAGACTGAGACAAAATCTGGGAAGTGGAACTTGGTCAGGGTGAGTACAAAGAAGTTGTAGCAGAGAAGGCATCAAGTCTTTGGGGGTATTTTCTGCATTAATAATGACTGATGTGGAAGGCCTCTCAGGAGAGCAGGATGGTAATAAGAAAGCAGGCTGAGCAAGCCATGGAGAGCATTCCTGCCTCCAGATCCCTGTCCTGCCTTGACTTCCCTCAATGATGACATGTGTCTGAGGTACATAAGCCAAATACATACACCCTTTCTCCCCCAAGTTGCTTGTAATAAAAACAAACTAGGATCTTATGTAAATTATTTTGACTTGAAAGACTCTCTGAAATGGCCTCAGCAACGCTATGTCTCACTTTGAGAACTCTTGAAATAGAATACTTAAGAACAAAGAACATGGCTGGGCAGTGGTGGCGCACGCCTTTGATCCCAACACTTGGGAAGCAGAGACAGGCGGATTTCTGAGTTCGAGGCCAGCCTGGTCTACAGAGTGAGTTCCAGGACAACCAGGGCTGCACAGAGAAACCCTGTCTCAAAAAAACAAAAACAAAAACAAACAAACAAAAAAAAAACAAAGAACATAAGCCCAGTTTTAAGAAGAAGGAAATTACAAAAAAAATGAAGAGTTGGTCATATAATTACCTGGTCTATGACAAAAGAGGTTCTACAGAGCAGACTAATGATTTCTTAATTGTACAATACTAAGAATGACAATATAGAAAAAACAATCTTATACCAATAAAAAGAGTTTTGCCTGTCTCAGGGAGGTGTGGGGGAGAGGGAAAGAAAAGCCAGGCATGGTGGCACATGCATTTAATCCCAGCAATCAAGAAGCAGAGGCAGGCAGATCTGTGAGTTCAAGGCTAACCTCGTCTACATGATGAGCCCCAGAAGAGTGATGCTATGTAGATAGAGTTCCTTTCAATAAATACATAAATAAATAAACAAATAAATAAATGGATGCCAAGAATACACTTGTATTCCTAGCACTGAACTCAGGAAGCTGCCATAGAAGGATTGTGAACTCACAGTTAGCCTAAGCTATACAGTAAAAACCATCTTGAAAAGCAGGGAAAGGCTAAAGAGATGGTTCAGTACTTAAGAGCATGTACTGTTGTTCTTCCAGAAAACCCAAGCTTGGTTCCCAACACCCACATTATCAGCTCATAACCTCCTGTAACTCTGGCTCCAGGGGACCTAATGCCCCTGGCCTCCTTGGCACTGGCACACACACACACATGCCCACATGCAGACATATACACCTACACATAAGAATTTTAAAGTTCTTTTTTTTTTTTAATGAATTTATTTACGTAATGTACTTAATGTATAAGATTACACTGTAGCTGTCTTCAAACCCCAGAAGGTTGTCAGATCCCATTACAGATGGTTGTGAGCCACCATGTGGTTGCTGGGAATTGAACTCAGGACCTCTAGAAGAGCAGTCTCTTAACCACTCTTAACCACTGACCCATCTCTCCAGCCCCTAAAGTTCTTTTAAAAGGAAGAATAGCTGGGCGTGGTGGCGCATGCCTTTAATCCCAGCACTTGAGAGGCAGAGTCAGGCAGATTTCTGAGTTCAAGGCCAGCCTGGTCTACAAAGTGAGAAACCCTGTCTCAAAAAACCAAAAAAAAAAAAAAAAAAAAAAAAAAGGGGGGGGGATCCTATAGATTGCTACCTAAATACAAAACAAAAACAGGAAGTAATATGAATTATTTTCACATTAGAAGACAAAAATCCCTTAATTTCAAAGGGGAATGTTGGTAATATAAGGATTTTAATTAGTATAGGCCTGCAATTCCGGCATTCAAAAGAATTTCTAGCTGGGGACCAGCAAGATGGCTCAGTGGATAGAGGCACATGCATTTGGGCCTGACAGTTTTAGTTGGGTCCCTGAGTCCTATATAGTGACTTGAGAGAACTGACCCCCAGAGCTGTCCTCTAACCTCTATAAGCTCACAGTAGCAACACATGGACACATGCACGTACACATGCACACACTCACAGAAGCAAAACTGTCATTTCAGCACCTGGGAGGTCAGGAGGAGGAGGAAGAAGAAAATCAAGAGAACATGTTCATCCTCTGCTAAAGGCCAACCTGGGCTATATGAGATCCTATTTTAAAAAGAGCGGTTGGCACGAGCCTATAAAATTCCAGCCACCTGGGAGAAGGACTGCAAATTCAAGGCCAGCCTGGGCTACAGTAAATTTCAAACTAGCCTGAACAACTTACTGAGCCCAGTTCAAAGTAAAAATAATGCTGGGAATGTAGTTCAGTTGGGAAGCACTTGCCCAGCATGAGTGAAGTCCTAAGTCCAACCCTCAGAACTGCAGTGTGTGTGTGTGTGTGTGTGTGTGTGTGTTTCAAAAGATTATCTTTAAGAAAAAAGAAAAGGCTGGGGCTGGTGAGATGGCTCAGTGGGTAAGAGCACCCAACTGCTCTTCCAAAGGTGCAGGAGTTCAAATCCCAGCAACCACATGGTGGCTCACAACCATCCTTAATGAGATCTGACTCCCTCTTCTGGAGTGTACTTACATATAATAAATAAAAATAAATCTTAAAAAAAAAAAGGCAAAGCTATATATAGGAGTGAGCACGTGAGTGTGTGGAGAACTTGTATGCATATGCCTGTATATCTCCTACACACAAGTCAAACAATGACAGAGTAACCACTAGAAAAATAAGCATTAAGATTTTAATAAGTCTTTCAAAAGAGAAGTCATCTAAAGAGCCAAAGCCCAGGTGAAAGACTGCTCAATTTCTTTAGTAATCAGGGAAAAGCGAATTAAAACCAAAAAAGAATGTTAAATAGTACAATCACTTTGGGAAATTGTTCTATAGTTTCTAAAGAACACTCACTCTCTGACCCAGAAACTATTCCCAAAGACATACCCAAGAGAAATGAGAACGTATGTAAAAAGATTTGCAAGTGACTGTTCACAGCAGCTTAGTTCACCACGGCCAAACTCTTAGCATCAGCACGCAATAGAAATGAAGAGAATTCAGCAACAGTAATAATGGCTTTAAACAAATTATACAGCCAACCAGGTCAATGAAAAATCATTATACTGAGTGAACAATGCCTAACAGCAAAGAGTAAATACAATACGACCCCATTTATAAGTGCACACTCCGTACAGAATGAGCTACCAGTGTCGGACGTTTACCCGGAGCTGGAAAGACTGCTTAGAGGTCAGAAGCACACACTGCCCTTGCAGATGACCTAAGTTGGATTACCAGCTCCTGAAGATGGACACACACGCAGGCACGCACGCACGCACCTTTAAAAAAAAAAACCTGAAACCACTTGGTTAGTTGGTCTGACATTACCAACTAACACTGAATATACACAAAAACGTTCATACAAGCAGTGTTCATAACTGCTGTGAACTAGGAACAACTGAACTATCCATCAAAAAATAATAAATGAGGGCTAGAGAGATAGCTTAGCAGTTAAGAGCACTGGCTGTTCTTCCAGAGAACCTGAGTTCCAGTCCTGGCACCCAAATGGTGACTCACAACTATCTGTAACTGTAAAGGAGTCAACACTCTCTTCTGGCTGCCACAGGTACCAGACACACATGTGGTACTCAGGCATATTTGGAGGCAAAACACCCATACATATAAACCAGAAAGTTAAATGTATCAATCAACTATACTATTCATAACAGAACTTTATCCGGCAATGACTGACTAATGAGCAGGTCCATAAACAAAATCTTACAAAGATTTACTGAATGAGGTGAGCATGGTAGTGCACTTAGCACATCTGAGTTTGAAACCAGCCTGGTCTACATAGAGCATCGGGACAGCTAGGACTACATAGTGAGACCATGTCTGCCTAACTTTCGCTCTCTCGTCTGTCTTTTTCTCTTTCTCTTACAAAAAAAAAAAAAAAAATCACTAAGTGAAGGCAGAAAAAAAAATTAAAGAGTCCATTAATAAGTTCAAATGAGGTAGGCATAGTGATACACACCTATAACTCTGGCACTTGAGAACCTGAAGATAAAGAAGACCTCATGTTCAAGACCAGCCTGGTCTACATCTGAAAAAAGTCAACTTCTGCCTTTCAGCTCAGTAGCCATCTTCCAGAAATGCACCAAAATGACAAACATGCAGGCAAAGAGGAGAGTAACCCATGCAAAAAAAATTAAATTTGTTTTTCCTTTTCTTGTTTTTTTCTTCCAAGGCTTATATCTACTTTTTATTTTTCCTTTTCTTATATCTCTACTTAGTATTGCCTTCATTTTTAATTACAAAATTTTCTTCTATTCCTTGTATTAGCGAAGTATCCTCCTCATTTCTATTTACAAATTTTTCTAATTTTTCTTCTGTTTGTCTACATCTTTCATTGTTTTCTTCTTCTATTGGTTATCTTAGTATTTTCTCCTTTCTATTTATAGTGTTTTCTAATTTTTCTTCTTTGGCTTGTATCTGTTTTTTAATATTTTTCCTTTTCTTGTATTTCTATAACCCTCTTTAAGAAGGTATAAAAAACTATCACGATTCTTAAGATTAAGATAATAAATATCAGCATAATAATCATCTTATTTGTCTTATTCCCTTTATTAATTTTAAATTTTCGCCTGTCTACAATTTTTCTACAGTCAGTCTCCTTTACTTAACATGTAAAGGTGACTTTAAACATTTCTTACTTGGTCAGACACTGCAATGTTTTGGATTTTCCTGGTTTTCTCTCAGTCTCTCTTCTCTGTTTAGTCAGACGTTGTGCAGTCCTCACCTGCCCATCTCTCTCGGTTCACCAGGAGAGGCATTTTCACCTTTCTCGTATAACCATACCATCCATCCATCCATCCATCCACCCACCCACCCGTCCATCCATCCGCCCGCTCGTCTGTCCATCTATCCATCCATTCATCCATCCATCCATCCATCCATCCATCGGGAGCTGCTTCCCGTTTTCATTCCTCCCGTCTCCCCGGGAAGTTGTCTTAAATTGGCTCCTCAGGGCACCAGCATGATGACTCCTCAGCATGTGTCAGGCTAGCCCAAACCTCCTCAGGTCCAGTCTCCCACCTAACCAGGAAACTGCTTTGGAACATTCTTGTTTATAGATAGAGCCAAGCTGGTTCTCTTTCTACTCAGCCTGGTCTTCTCAAAAGCACCCATTTTTCTATTCAGCAGGCTCTCTTATAAAGTGTTGGGGTTTGGTTTTTTTGCATATATGTATACACACATAAACACATGCATATATGTGTATATATAGAGAGAGAAAGAGAGAGAATATATATATATATATATATATATAGAGAGAGAGAGAGAGAGAGAGAGAGAGA
>NW_018393314.1:0-14889 GCF_900095145.1 Mus pahari
AAACTAATTTCAAGTGCATGGAAGGTATACTGGGAAGAAGGCTGGGATCCATGGCAATTCTGTAACTTTTATGACATCTCGGTCGAATGCGGTTGTTTGGCTGTAGGTATTATGTCCAAATGTATCAGAATACATATATTAAATATGTTCAATTTTATAACAACTATAACACAACATGGTCTAAACTAATTTTAGTTGATATCTATGGGAAATCCCAACCTACTGCTGTTAGAATTTATTGCTAATACACAATCCTGTGTCACACATATTCATTGTTCAATTCAGGAATGTTTTTTGTTTTGTTTTGTTTGTTTGTGTTTGTTTGTTTGGCTTTTCGAGACAGAGTTTCTCTGTATAGCCCTGGCTGTCCTGGAGATCACTCTGTAGACCAGGCTGTGCCACCAGAAGGCAGCATTGGATCCCATTATAGATGGTTATGAGTTATTGTGTGGTTGTGGGATTTGAACTCAGGACCTCTGGAAGAGCAGTCTGTTCTCTGAACTACTGAGTCAGCCCCCAGATTTTCATTATCAGTTTATTCTTCAGAAATTTTTTTGGTCAACATTTATGTTCTGGCTAGTTTTATGTCAATTTTGACACAAACTGGAGTCACATCAGAGGAGAGAACTTCAACTTAAAAATGTTCCATAAGACTGGGGTGTAGGCAAGCCTTTAAGACATTTCTTCAACTGGAACATACAGTTAAACATTGCTGTTAACCTGTTATTGTGTTTAATTTAAAGGCTATAGGTTATCATCAACATTCATGTGAGTTTCTGCCTGCAGCAAAACTCACTTTAATCCGGTCTGGGTTCATCCTGAGAGGCAGGCTGGGCTGAAATGGAATGTTCGAGAGAAATTTGGAAGCCAGGACAAATATATTTTGATCGAGGCTCAAAGTTTAATGTAGGAACTCAGTTTATATAGTGTGGGAAAAAACCCCAGTCCCCAACCCCCAGTCTTTGAAGGCACAGGTGAATGTCCGTGGGTGGGGCCAAGGATCAGGGCACAGATGAATGTCGGTAGGCATAGGTGGGTCCAAGGATCAGGGCACAGGTGGAGTTGTTTCCTGGGACATCAAATGGGTCCTCTCTGAAGGTGGTGGAGACACAGCAACGTTAGACCTGCTCTGGTGGATCCGAAGGTTACTGACTGGATTTTAGTGCCTGCAGGGGGCGGGGCTTTTAAGGACAGTGATTAGTATAAACAGTAAGGTAGACTTGGGGGATAACTGCAGGTGGTCTGGTGGCAACAGAGAGCTGGGAGACCCCAACACATTCATGCACAGAAAAAAGACATATATAAGGCTTGGTGCTATTTCACTGGAGTCTCATCATGCATTTCAAACTTACATACAGAACCAAGTTACCAGAGTTATTATGCTTGTGGCACACACACATTCCAAAAGGAGAACATGGAAGCCTCATTTAATCAAAAGGTCCTTAGTAAGCGTGTTTTCCATATATGTGCAATTTACAACCAACTAAAGCTTAAGTCCCAAAATATATTTAATTAAAGCTGTTTCCTACCTATGGGAATATTTCTACAATGAGATAATCCCTATAAAGCATAGGACACAAGTCCTGGCATGTAGATTTCAATAAATGTTAGCAATTTTCAATGTTAATTAAATATACTTCAGGATCTCTGGGGTTATTGGCTTCCGCACAAAACAGCTATAATGTGAAGGATGGCTAATGGTAGGACTGGCTGTCAGCTACTACTCAGTCTACCAAGGTGTCAGTTCTTATGGCTGTCAATGTGCCTGCACTAACTTTTTCTCACCTCACAATTTCCTAACACTAAGAATCTTTGAGTTGAGACATTGAGCCAGTTAAATATTGGAAATACATACAAAGAAGGACTGATCTATTTTACTTATCTCAACGCATTTCCTGATTCTTTAGAAACTATGTTTCCAGAGTGAAGTCTGTGAGTCTAACTAGGTGCAATGCTGAATACCTATGAAAACGGCAATCAAGAGGTAGAGGCAGGATTGCAAACTGGAGGCCAGCATGAATTATATAGTAATACTCTCTGTCTCATAAAATAAAGGAGCAGGTAGGAGGCCCTCCTGCACTCAGAACTTTCCCAAACCCTCAGTTTGGATCCTAGGAAAAGCTAACTAAGGTCCCCAATATAAAATGGGTAGTACCTTAGGTGGGGTTTCTAATGTCATGAAGAGACACCATGGACATAGCAACTCTTATAAAGGAAAATATTTAGTTAGGGCTGGCTTACAGTTCATAGGTGTACTCCATCATCATCACGTTGGGAAGCACAATGGCATGCAGGCAGACATGGTGCTGGAGAGATAGCTGAGACTTCCACATCTGGATTAGCAGGCATCAAAAAGTAAAAGGGAGCAAGTAGGCCTGGCTTGATCATTTGAATCTCAAAGCCAACCCCACAGTGAAAATTTTCCTCCAAAAAGGTCTCATCTGGTAATAGTGCCACTCCGTATAGGTCTATGTGGGGCATTTTCATTCAGACTCTCACAGGTAGAAGGAAAATGTGTGTGATTGTTAGCCACTGTCCAGGGAGGAGGGAGGCAGAGTGGAGAAAGTACTTATTGAATGTTTCTGGGCAGGTATGACTTCAAGACTAGAAATACTTTAAGTAAACAGTTTGCTCAAATGTCCTCAGGTCTCTTCCTTTGTCTCTGTTCTTTAGAATGCAGAGTTGACATTGAATCAAGATTAAACAAATTAGAGCACATAATGCCATGCTGCACTCTGGTCATTATGTGTTCTTCCTATGAACCTTCAAAATTCTGAAGAAGCTTGGAATTAAATATTTTAAAAGAATCACATAACAGCGATCTTTCTGGAATTGCTTCAAGATATCAGCAGCAGATACCATGTTCTGATGCTCTTTGGACATGGACAATGGCCTAGAAAGAGTTTCACATGAATGTTAAAGATAGTGTATTCTATTAAATGAGTGTCTGGGTTTAAATAAACACTAGAGCTTAACTAAAATAAACACTAAGTGAAGCTAGTGGGAAGCACCTTGGAACCCTCTTACACCTCCGAACACAATGCAGTTGGTCCTCGCTGGAAAGGATCATTGAATCTGTTAGAGCATCTCCTGGAGTCCTTGTCTGGCTTGAGAAGGTCTTTACTGTGCTTTAATCTCTAGTCATCTTGGTCATCTTGGTCTAGTCATCTGGTGCCTCTTATTGTCTCAAGTGAAACAAGGCTGCTTCATAACTAATTCCTAGGCTTACTCCATGTCCCTATAGTAGTGGGATTCCAGGAGCTAACAGAAGTGGAGGCATGACTGTACTCTCTAGGTCTACTCCTCAACACTGTCCTCGCCTTAGCAATTTTCCAAAGATTAGACAATTATTTTCTAGCTCAGGGTTCCACATCCATGGATTTCTGCTTGAAAAACCTAGGCATGATGTACACACCTATAATCTCAGCCTTCAAGAGACAGAGGTAGGAGGATTTTTTAATTCAAGTCTATTCAGGACTATATGTAAGATTCTTTCAAATACATCACTGTCCTCAAGTGGGAAAAATGCAAAGGAAGAGATGTAGAATATAGATGAGGAAAAAGAGACTATTTAAAACATGTTATTTACCAAACATGCAGAGAACTATCTACTTGTCAGTTTATCTCCAGTGTGGTATCATTTTCTTTTTAAGATTTATTTATTATTATTCATAAGTACACTGTAGCTATCTTCAGATGTACAGAAGAGGGTGTCAGATCTCATTACGGGTGGTTGTAAGCCTCCATGTGGTTGTTGAGATTTGAACTCAGGACCTTTGGAAAAACAGTGAGTGCTCTTACCTGCTGAGCCATCTCACCAGCCCCAGTGTGGTATCTTTTATGCTGTTTGTCTTAATTTGCGTTTTATTGCTGTGAAAAGACACCATGACCAAGGCAACTCTTATAAAGGACATTTAATTGGGTCCAGATTCAGAGGTTCAGTCTTATTATCATCAAGGCGAAAAGAATGGCAGTGTCCAAGCAGACATGGTGCTGGAGGAGACAAGAGTTCTACATCTTGATCAGAAGCCAGAAGACTCTTCTGCCCTGGGTGGAGCTTAAGCATAGGATCTTAAGGTCCACCCCCACAGTGACATACTTTCTCAAACACCACATCTACTCCAGAAAGGTCATACTTCTAATTCTGCCACTTGTCATGGGCCAAGTATATTTAATCCACCACACCTTTCAAGATCACTGTAAAGGCTTTACCACATTGGTTATATTTATAGGGTTACTCTATAGTATGTGTTCTTTTATGCATTCGTCGATGACAATGGTATGCGAAGGCTTTACCACATTGATTATATTTGTAAGGTTTCTCTTCCAGTATGAATTCTTTCATGTCTTTTAAGATCACTTGAACCTACAAAGGCTTTACCACATTGATCACATTTGTAAGGTTTCTCTCCAGTATGTATTCTTTTATGTACTTGCAAATAACCTTGATCTGCAAAGGCTTTGCCACATTGCTCACATTCATAGGGCTTCTCTCCAGTATGTGTTCTTTTATGTACTTGGAAGGCATGATGGAATGTAAAGCCTTTACCACACTGATCACATTCGTAAGGTTTCTCTCTGGTATGTGTTATTTTATGTACTTTGAGATTACTGGGTTGTGCAAATGCTTTACCACATTGATTACATTCATAGGGTTTCTCTCCAGTATGTGTTATTTTATGCAGTTTGAGATGACTGTTTCGTGCAAAGGCTTTACTACATTCATTACATTTGTAAGGTTTCTCTCCAGTATGCGTTTTTTTATGTGCTTGTAAATAACTTTCACATGCAAAGGCTTTACCACATTCATTACATTTGTAAGGTTTCTCTCCAGTATGAATTCTTTCATGGTTTTGAAGTCGATCATGAGAGGCAAAGGATTTACTACATTGCTTACATTTGTAAGGTTTCTCTCCAGTATGAATTCTTTCATGTTTTCGAAGTTGAGTACAAGAGGCAAAGAATTTACTACAGTGCTTACATTTGTAAGGTTTCTCTCCAGTATGAACTCTTTCATGTCTTTTATGATTACTCTGATCCACAAAGGCTTTACCACATTGATTACATTTGTAAGGTTTCTCTCCAGCATGTCTTTTTTTATGTACTTGTAAATAACATTCATATGCAAAGGCTTTACTACATTGATCACACTTGTAAGGTTTCTCTCTAGCATGAATTCTTTCATGTTTTTGAAGTTGACTATGAAAGACAAAGGATCTACTACATTGCTTACATTCATAAGGTTTCAATCCAGTATGTGTTGCTGTATGTGTACGGAGACTGGTGTTACGCCCAAAGGCTTTACCACATTCATTACATTTGTAAGGTTTCTCTCCAGTATGAACTCTTTCATGTCTCTTAAGATAATTCTGACCTACAAAGGCTTTACCACATTGATCACATTTGTAAGGTTTCTCTCCAGTATGTATTCTTTTATGTTCTTGGAAATGACCACGGTGTGCAAAAGCTTTACCACATTGATTACATTCATAGGGTCTCTCTCCAGTATGTGTTCTTTTATGTGCTTGGAGGGTATTATGGAATACAAAGGCTTTACCACATTGATCACATTTGTAAGGTTTCTGTCCAGTATGTGTCATCATATGTGTTTTGAGATGACAGTGTTTAACAAAGGCTTTACCACATTCATTACATTTGTATGGTTTCTCTCCAGTATGTGTTTTTTTATGTACTTGTAGATAACATTCATATGCAAAGGCTTTACCACATTCATTACATTTGTGAGGTTTAACTCCAGTATGTGTTTTTTTATGTACTTGGAGGGCACTATGGAATCCAAAGGCTTTACCACATTGATCACATTTGTAAGGTTTCTCTCCAGTATGTGTAATCATATGTATTTTGAGAGAACCTTTTTGTGCAAAGGCTTTACCACATTGATTACATTCATAGGGTTTCTCTCCAGTATGTGTTCTTTTATGCATTTGCATGGCACTATGGAATGCAAAGGCTTTGCCACATTGATCACATTTGTAAGGTTTCTCTCCAGTATGTGTCATCATATGTGTTTTGAGATGACAGTGTTTTGCAAAGGCTTTACCACATTGATTACATTTATAGGGTTTCTCACCAGTATGTGTTCTTCTATGTATTTGGAACATACTATGGAATGCAAAGGCTTTGCCACATTGATCACATTTGTAATGTTTCTCTCCAGTATGTATAATCATATGTATTTTCAGATGACAGTGTTTTCCAAAGGCTTTACCACATTGATTACATTCATAGGGTTTCTCTCCAATATGTGTTCTTTTATGTCTTTGTAGAATACTGTGTCGTGAATAGGCTTTTCCACGTTGATTGCATTTGTAGCGTTTCTCTCCTGTATGTATTATTTTACATATTTGGAGACTACTGTTATGAATAAAGGCTTCACCATATTGAATGCCTTCATAGGGTTTCACTCCAGTATGAATTCTTTCATGCCTTTTAGGATAACTGCGACATGCAAAGGCTTTACCACACTGAGTATTTTCATAGGGTTTCTCTCCAGTATGACTTCTTTCATGCCTGCAAAGATAATTGGCACATGTGAAAGCTTCACTACATTCACTAAACCGATTAATCTTGTTTTTTTTATATTTATTTATTTGTTTGTTTGTTTGTTTAATTCATGTGAGTATATCGCTGTCTTCAGACTCACCAGAAGAGGGCATCAGACCCCATGACAGATGGCTGTGAGCCACCCTGTGGTTGCTGGGAATGGAACTCAGGACCTCTGGAAAAGCAGTCAGTGCTCTTAACCATTGGGCCATCTCTCCAGCCACCGATAAATCTTTTGATTTGGAGGAATTAATTTTACAATTTGGACCAATTGTAAAGAGGAGTCACATCTTAAGATTTTTATCACTCTGTTTATATTCTTTGTTTCCCCTTCATTATGGGTTGCTTTCCATACCTGTAATGGTAAATTATTACATGGCTCACGTTTGTAGTATCAATTTTTTTTTTTCGAGACAGGGTTTCTCTGTATAGCCCTGGTTGTCCTGGAACTCACTTTGTAGACCAGGCTGACCTCAAAAGCAGAAATCCACCCACATCTGCCTCCCAAGTGCTGCGATTAAAAGCATGCAGCACCACCACCCTGCTTTTTTTTTTTTTTTTTTTTTTTTACTTTAGATTTTTTTTTTAGAGTTTTCTGGTTAATTTACTTTTTTTTTTTTTTTTTTTTTTCTTGAGTGATTTTTCTGTATGAGATTTTTCACAAATTTTAAGAGAAATGGAAGGGCTCAGGGCTTTACCATACTGAGAATATATATAAATTTCCTATATTGTGAAATACACTTAATTTTCAAACTATATTAGCAAGGTAAATGAGAACAAACAGAAAATAAGGTCCAAAATCTTAGTACTCATATATATTTTCTACAGTATGAGTTTATGGGTATATTCCCACTAAAGGTGGAAAAGCAACTATTTATAAACTTATATTACACTGAGAAAGTTTGCTTAAATGTAAACTACTATATATATATATATATATATATATATATATATATATTAATTATTTTGGGAGAGAGGTACATTGCTTATTTCATTATCCCTATGCTCACATGGCTTGTATCCATTGAGACACAGGATATACCTATTAAAATTTAATAATCAATATACTTAAAGAAGTGCTTTTTTAAAATTTTTTATACTGTTGCTTTTCTTTTATAGTACCAGGACACATGAACATTTCTTCAGAGGCAAATTCATAGCACTTGCACATGAAAATTACCTTCCATGTCTTCTGGAACTTTCACAATGTTCTTCAATATTACTGTCTTCCCAATTGTAGCCTAAAATATAGTATCAGAAAATTATGATATATTATTGGGAATTAGGCAAATTTAAGTTACTATCTTTAGTAAACCTGATTAATTCATCTCATTCTTCCTCATTCTCAATTGAAATTACAGAAAAGCACCAACAACAAGGAAACAGTTGTTACCTTATTTTAAAAAGTGAAAGAAAATTCAGTCTTACCTACAGCATTGAGGTTCCTGTAGGTCTCCAACATTACATCTTTGTAGAGATTCTTCTGTGAAGGATTCAATAAAGCCCATTCTTCTCGAGTGAAGTTTACATACACATCATCATAAGTCAGTGGATCCTAAAATATTCCATACATGTGTACAACAGAAACCATGATACTGACATCACTGTAAATGTATGCTTCGTTGACAATATATTCCTATGATTCTGGTGTTTCCCACACTTATTTCATGACTAAGAAGTTCTAATGTAATACCAAGTCATCTTAGAAGGAAACTGAGTAACAAGGTCCAATTCTGTCATTTTTTTTTTTTGTTCTTTGAGTAGGATTTATGTTGCAAGAGAAATGCTAATTAACAGAGAGAGAGAGAGAGAGAGAGAGAGAGAGAGAGAAATACTGAACACATATCAGAGAAATTGTGAACAAATACTAACTACAAAAAGAAGATGAGCAAGCTGAGCATATTAGTTCATGCCTTTAATCCCAGCACTCAGGAAGACCCTGTTTCCCCTGTAATAATCAATCAAATAAACAAGCAACATAGGACTCAAAGGTATTTACTGGTGTTCCTACAAAGAATTACACATTCATTCCAGTTCTCTATTCATCTTCCAGAATCCTGAAGTTTCGCAGTTTAATCTGTAACAGTAACAAGATCTTACTAAAAGGGGATGCATCTTTAAACAGATAGAAAAGGATGAAGCAGGGCGATTGAACTCAGAAATCCGCCTGCCTCTTCCTCCCAAGTGCTGGATTAAAAGCCACCGGCCTTTAAAAAATAGGGTATAGGTCTAAACAGAGAATTCCCAACAGAGGACTCTCAAAAAGTTGATTAGTACTTAATGAAATCATCACCATCTTAGCCATCAGGGAAATGTAAATCAAAACTACTTTGAGAATCTATCTTGTACAAGTCAGANTGGTTGAAATCAATAATAGAAGAGATAGCTCATGCTGGCAAAGATGTGCAGAAAGGGGAACAACTCTCCACTGCTTGTGGAGTGTAACCTAATACAGCCACTTTGGAAATNAGTNTTTCTTCAGAATNGTGGTTCCTCAGAACACTGAGAATNCATCTACCCAAANCCCAGCTACAGTGCTTGTGGAATCTATCCAAAAGGTGNTCCTCCCTACCACAGGGACATTTGCTCAACTATGTTCATAGCATATTTATTCATCCTAGCCAGAAACTGGAAACAACCTAGAGGTACCTCAACTGCAGAATGGATAAATAAAAAATGTTTTACATTGATACAATGGAGTATCACTCAGCTGTTTTAAAAAAAAAAATGTCATCATGAGTTTACAGGCAAGTGAATGCAACTACCAAAAACAAAACAAAACAATACCAAAAATACACCCTAAGTGAGGTAACCCGCATCCAGAATGACAAACATGCCATGCACTCACTTATACGTAGACATTAACTATTAGGTAAATAATAATCAAGCTGTACTTCACAACCCCAGACAGGCTAGGTAAAGAGGTAGGTAAACCTCCTATCAGGTTGCCTTGTCCAATAAGAAGGCTTTCACCTTATCTTTTTGCATCTTGTTTTGTCCTGTTAGGCTGTCTTCCCTTGGAGGTCTGCTCCTTTTTGAAGAGGAAACAGGGCAAGGGGGTGTTGGATCTTGGGGAGAGGTGGATAGGTGAAGTGGGAGGGGGTAGCTAGAAAGAGTGCAGGAAGGAAATCCATCTTCAATTTAAAAATTAATATAATACTGCTTAAATGAAAATGCAAAGAAGGGAAGCAATTATCAACAAAGAAGAGCAAAATACTGAAGACAGTATGATTGTGACAGATACAGTTCTCGTTCTGATTTTGTAGACAGTGACCATCACATAATAGTGTAAAAATATCATCCTGGAGGCTTACTTCTTTCTTATCACAATGTTGACCTAGTCCTGAAAGATTTTAGCCTCTCTACAACCTTATCTAGGTAGAATGTTTGGGCATCTGAGACTTAACTGCTGAATAAAATCACCCTTTCTTTCTGAACTTTGACTGGTTGGTTCACTAAGCAGTTCTGACTCATACTCCACTTCATGGTAACCGATTCAAACCAGGTTTTTTTCACTTCTGACTGAATTGCTGTGCTTGGCCTCAAAAGAGCTCTAGCAATCTGTTCTCATCTTCTGGCATTCTCATTCTCTGGCTCCTTCGTTCTTCACTTGTGTCTAGCTTTAGCCTGTCTCTGTAAAACTCTCCGGGTAAAACTGCCTCCTCCTCTCACCCTCTGAGCTGCCTCCTCTTATGTTGCCTCTCTTCCCTCTCTCTTGAGAGTTGAGCATATCCTATTCTGTCAGGTCTTTTCCTGATTCATCATTTTGTCAGCCACCCAATTAGACATTGCTTTCAAAAATGAGTGCTTCCTTCTGAAAGTAACTTTATTTTCATTTTAGCAAACATGTGTACTAAGGGCTGAGTCATACCACAATTAGAAACACTTTTCCCCCAAACCCCCCACCCCTGAGTAAATGGGATAGTCTCTCGGTCACACTGTGATCAAATACCCTGTGACACAGGAGTTTCATGATAAGTTCATCTGTGAAATCAGAAGTTTTGCTCTTAGCAATGTGAAATATATATCAAGTAGGAAACAAAAGGAGTTCTTTTCTTGTGTTAGCTTTCACTAGTTTGAAATGTGAAATTACAAAGCTTCTCATTTCTTTCCAAAAGAATACTCTTTATTGTTGTCAAGAAAAAAACAATGTTTTAGTCAATAAAAATGAATATATGATGTTGTACAAAATTGCTATATTAATTATAATAATGTAGCAATTTTGTACAATTAAAAATAAATAAACCAATATATAAAATTGTTAAATATTTAAACANATTCTCTAAAGCAAAAATGAAAGTGTTACCATCTAAGTTACTTAATGCAGAGACATCAAAGAGCTGAGTCAGTTATTTAAGACTATTACATGTGTGTTCAATTGTAATGTATCATCAGAATTTAAANTCAAGCAAAACAGTCAGTCTGCTTCTTAAACTCATTTTTACTTTTTCGTGGAGCATGACTCATAGTCAGAAAGCTTTCATGCCATCCAAATAAAGCCACTTTCTGCATTTTTACAGTATACTATAATACCACATTTGCTTCCCATCTACAACAACTCTTGCTANAGAAAGCTTGATAGTTCATTTCTCTTCTGCACATAATGTTCTAAATAAACATTAGAAAAACACTTTGAAGGAGTTTGCTTTAGCTAGATTCTGTGCTTTTTGCCTTTCTGTAGGAATTTGGCAGAATTTGACATTGAGCTAGGACATGGAACTAGGCTCAGAAAGTAATATATACATTTGGGCTAATACAAAGCTCCAGTTAAACTCAGCCAAGGAATGTGTGGCATTCCTTTTATCTTGGTCATCCTGCTAAGCCCCTAAAAGCAATGATCTGGCCAGGCAGTAGTGGCCTATGCCTTTAATTCCAGCACTTGGGAGGCAGAGGCAGGCAGATTTCTGAGTTCGAGGCCAGCCTGGTCTACAGAGTGAGTTCCAGGACAGCCAGGGCTATNCAGAGAAACCCTGTCTCAAAAAAACAAAACAAAACAAAACAAAAAAATTTTAAAAAGGTGCTTCAACCTCAGCAATGGCTGGAGTCATGTTACAGTGTTGTCTAATTGCAGTCTTCTTTTCAGTCCTCATCCTCCCTTGATATTACTATTAACTGACTGATCTGGCTTGGTCACCCTTCATTTTCCATTGCTACCTGCAAGGTAGAGAAGATGGTTTAAGTTCTCATATCCATCTGACAATAAGAGTGCACTAAAGATGGAAATTATATGGGAAAAAGAAATAGGTTGATAATGCTTAAGCTGTAATTTCGTGTCGTTTTATGACCAATATAGCTCTGACTGAGAGAGTCTTTACAAGGACTTATCCTTTAACCATTGCTATTGTCTTCGTTCCTTTAGCACAAGGTCCCCTTGAGGCACCCAGCTTGTCCTCAACAAATGAGCACTGAGGTAATTCTCATATTTAGACTATCATGAATACAACTGCAATGAACATGAGGATTCTTGTTCTTTATAACACTAACGTCAAGTGCATGGAATCTATAGTGAGACCGCTGCTGGGATTCATGGAAATTCTGTCATTTATGAGAACTCTATAGAATGGGGTTGCTTGGGTATAGGTATTATGTCCAAATGTATCAGAATACATATATTAAATATGTGCAATTTTATATCAACTAGAACACAACATGGTCTAAACTAATTTTAGTTGATACCTATGGAAAATCCCAACATACTGCCATCATAGTTTGCTAATTAACAAAGCTGTGCCACATACATATTCACTGTTCAATTCTGGACAATGTTTTATTTTCACTCTTTTTGTTTTCTCAGTTAAGTTAAACTTAGTGGGATGTCATTTATGCGATACTAAAAATGTATGCAGTGTCACTAAAGACTATGCTAAAGTCCTCTGTCTATGGCTTTGTACATTATTTCAAACCAGTATAAGTTTCACACATTTACAACTGTAAATACCACCATTATGGTGATGTTTTCAAAAAAAAAAAAAAAAGCTTGGGGGGGGAATGTTGGTTATGTTTAATTTTAAGCATTAATTCAAAACAATCTAAAGAAAACTCCTAAAGGGAAAACTGATTCCAAAGCTATTTGCCATGTGAAAAACCTCAGAATTGTCATTAGGATTATGAAGAAATAGTACACATTATGACACAATGTAAATTCCTTCTGTATTTATCACAGAGCTACAACAATCAAAACTTTACAGCATTTGTGAAAAGATAATGAGATCTAGAGAAAAAAGCCAAGAACATAAGCCCCAAATTATAGTCAAATTTCAATCAAAAGACCTAAGGAAACTCAGACAGGAAAAATGTGAACATGACCAATATTACCCATGATTGCATGTGTATACAAATGGAGTAAACACAGACTTTACAAGTCCCACACAAATAACTCCAAGTGACCCCTAACTGGTACATTTCTGACCCTCCAGACACTACTGACCTCACATCCAGCGTCACAATGCTCTAGAGCTCTGTCTGTATGGAGGTGATCAGAAAGCTGGGCTATGGCTCCATAGCACATAATGACCTTTGTGATCTCACACAAACCCAGCCCCAGTGAGCTCACACACAAACCAAGGTTGAAGAATGTTTTAATGTCTGCCTCCTGCCACGTGGGTTATAGCACAGGATGTAGAATCTGCCCTACCCACCTGCATACCACCATGCACACTTAAGAAACCTCTGCATCTCAGAAACTCCTATTGGACCCTGGAACTGAATATCTCTGAATCACTCCACTCATTGTGACTGGTGATAGTGGAAAGGTAAAAGGATTTTAATCAAATATTGCTGAAGGAGGATCCCCATAACCTCCTCTCATTCAGCTTCTAAACTATTTGTAAAATTTATCGCACAAAACTGAATGTAGAATGGAATGTTCAGAACTTCTAGAAACCAGATTTTCAGTGTGGAAATTGGTCTTCTACACATCAAAAGCACTGCTTGTGTGTGACCATGGGTAACCCAGCTTCCTATGGCCAGAGCTACAGAACCTCCTCCTCCATAGGGAATCCACACTCAGTCAGGTTAGAGGCCAAGACCCTTTGCCTAGGTCACCACATCTACCAAAAGAAACACAGTCTGGTTCTCAGTCCATCACAGTCCAATCAGAATGGACTCTGATTGCTTAGTCAACCTGTTCTTCCTGGTGGCTGCCCCAATCACGATGGCACGGCTTGTGATCTCCCTCACAGCTCTCTGATGAACTGCATCAGAGGAGAACATGGAAAGAACCTGCAAGCTCCTCCCACTGGTGCTCCCCAGATTGCTAGGCTGCCCAGAGGACAGACAGTAGCAGCTCTCCTACAGGAGGAGTAGAGATTAAATCACTCAGAGAGCACAGGCCTTCCCTGCTTGGCCATTCCACCCCACCCTAGGGGCAGACAGAGCCCTAGTATGGTAAATTTGTATTTTAGTAGAATCTTCTACTCTCCCAGGTATGGAGAGCTCTTGGTACCTCTTATAGGAAAATGGCAATATTTGACACCAGGCTAGGACAAGGAAGTAAGCCCTAAAAAAGAAAACAAACAAACAAACAGCTGAGGTACATGTTCCTCATATCTTGTCATATTGTCATCATCTTGATAATACCCTGAATACAGTGACCAAGGGAACTTGATTAACACCTTTTTTCTTCCATGACTACTATGTTTATGCCTTAGAACTGACCATATTTTTCTAAGTCCCCAGGCAGTCAAGGTGGGTCAGGGTCTGTTGGCAGGTTTCCCAGCCTGAGGCATGGAACTATAAGAGGAGGTACACCTGAGGCTCAAGGGAAGTACCTCTAGAAAAGAACAGATATTCTGTGTATATTTCAGGAAATCGTTTCTGTTAGCTTGTAGCTTTGCTTTCTACGGTATTGAGGGGTATAAAGAGAATACAAAAAATAAACTCAAGGCTCTGTTTCCTGTTGGCTGCTGCAGCAGCAGTGCTAACCAGCAGTCCTCCTATATCCAACTCTTGGCTTTGCATCTTCTTTCTGCATTTCCTACCTTTAATCCTTGCTCCCTGCATCAGAGACTGTTTGACTCATGCTGGGGAGTTCAGTACAAGGAAAGAAATTACATTCAAGGATCTCTTTCTCCTCCATCCTTGTTTCTGTACTATCTGGTGGTAGGGGGTAAAACTGGGGAGGGTGGGGAAGAAGTAAGGGTGGAGAAAAAGAAGAAACCATAAAGTAGCAAAGACCAGCTACACTGATTAAGGCTAAAAGAGGGGCCAGATTAGGATGGATTTTGAATTCCACATATGCTGCCACTCTTAAGTCTCTTTTAGGTTCAGGTTCCAGGTTAGGTCTTGAACAACTTAAATACAGACTGGAGACTGCAAATCTAGCCA
>NW_018393314.1:14904-28631 GCF_900095145.1 Mus pahari
AAGCTCCTCCCACTGGTGCTCCCCAGATTGCTAGGCTGCCCAGAGGACAGACAGTAGCAGCTCTCCCACTGGAGGAGTAGAGATTAAATGACTCACACAGCAAGACCTTCCCAGCTCTGCCCTTCCACCCCACCCTAGGGGCAGACAGAGCCCTAGTATGGTAAATTTGTATTTTAGTAGAATCTTCTACTCTCCCAGGTATGGAGAGTTCTGGGTACCCCTTCTAGGAAAATGGCAAGAATATTTGACACCGGGCTAGGACAAGGAAGTAAGCTCAAAAAAGAAAACAAACAAACAGCTGAGGTACATGTTCCTCATATCTTGTCATATTTTCATCATCTTGATAATATCCTGAATACAGTGACCAAGGGAACTTCATTTACACCTTTTTTCTTCCATGACTACTATGTTTATGCCTTAGAACTGACTATATTTTTCTATGTCCCCAGGCAGTCAAGGTGGGTCAGAGTCAGATTTCCCAGCCTGAGGCATGGAACTATAAGAGGAGGTACACCTGAGGCTCAAGGGAAGTACCTCTGGAAAAGAACAGATATTCTGTGTATATTTCAGGAAATTGTTTCTGTTAGCTTGTAGCTTTGCTTTCTATAGTATTGTGGGATATAAAGAGAAAACAAAAAGGAAAAAACTCAAGGCTCTGTTTCCTATTGGCTCCTGCTACAGCAGTGCTAACCAGCAGTCCTCCTATATCCAACTCTTGCCTTTGCATCTTCTTTCTGCATTTCCTACCTTTAATCCTTGCTCCCCGCATCAGAGACTGTTTGACTCATGCTGGGGGGGGGGGGGTTCAGTACAAGGAAAGAAACTAGATTCAAGGATCTCTTTCTCCTCCATCCTTGTTTCTCTCCTATGTGGTGGTAGGGAGTGAAACTGGGGAGGGTAGGGAAGAAGTAAGGGTGGAGAAAAAGAAGAAACCATAAAGTAGCAAAGACCAGCTACACTGATTAAGGCTAAAAGAGGAGCCAGATTAAGATGGATTTTTGCATTCCACATATGCTGCCACCCTTAAGTCTCTTTTAGGTTGAGATTCCAGGTTAAGTTTTGAACACTTTAAATACAGACTGGAGACTACAAACCTAGCCACGGAGACAGATGGGAAATATGCACAGCAAACATATTCCTAAGATCATTCCTTAAGTATGCCAGTGCCCTAACACAGCAGGTTAGTGACAGTGTCCTAAGTGGATAGTTCCAGATGATGAAAAACATTGGAAAAGGAAAAGGTAGAAAGTATAAAAGCTGGGGTGGGGAGGTCTTACATTGCTTATGCTAAGTAAGCTTCTTAAGAAAACCATCTTGTACACGATTGACATGAGGGAAAAGGAAGGACATCTCTGAAGTCAGCAGAAAGATGAAGAAACTAACTATGAAGTCAGCAGAACTATCATACAATGGGACACACTCAGGAGAAATCTAATCAAACACTGCTGCACAAAGGGAACTCAGTGTATCTCAAAAACATTTCTGACCAAGCCTCTCCTGGCCTTGGAACTGATAACCACAGCCCCCATAGGGTGGGAAGAGTTGTGCTCTCAGAATCTGATTCAACCCCTCCCAAAGGCCCTGGCCCTGGACTATTATCAGCTCTCCCAGTATTCCTGGTTTTAGAAAAGGAGCTCTGGTTTATATCTACATCCCGGGCCTCAGGGTANNCTCCCAAGTAGCCAACTGAGAAAGCCCCAGGCTGTTACTGGCTCTGCCAAGCATGCTCCTTGGTTTCAGAAGGAAGATGCTCCAGACATGGGGACCTCAGGGAAATTATATCTTCATCAGGCCAGCAATCAGTAATACAACAGTTTTCTTTTCTTTTTTCCCTTTTCACATGGTTGTCACTAGGTGTCATCTTGCCCATGTGGCATAACTATGCTTTTCTCAAGAAGAAAACTGAACCTTTATAGCACACTAGGCCTTACTGTAGATTGTGATCCTGTAATGCCCCATTGAGCAGCTGGTTAAAGGCCTGCACTTTGATATGGAGATGGGCCTAGTGGATGGTTTTAAATCAAGTTGGTATCCTTTGTTATGGTTTGGAGCCATATTTCTGGGCAGTCCTGGTGAACAAGCATGTGTATCCTAGCATCCTAATCTCTAACTGCCCTGATTAGCACATTCCTTGTCTGTGAGATGTTTTACATGAAGTCCTCCCTCAGCTAAATTCTACTTGCGGTGTCTTACCATCCCCTAACCTTTAGTAAATCCTTTACATCAACAATTCTACTCTTTTACACCACAGCTTGATATTGGATTGCTACCCAGCACCCGAGATGACTTTTACAACCTCCACAAAATTAACTCCAAATGGATTGTCTGCCTTAATGTCGAATGCTAAGTACAGAACTTGTAGAAACTAGGACTCTCTGAGTTTGGGATCACGCAAAGATCTTTCTACACACAAGCCAAATGCTCTGCACAGATGCAGCCCCCACACTGAAGTTATTCAGGGGCTACAGCTGGGACCCGCGAGTGGCTAGACTCTCAGGGGACCTCACATGTGGCCGCAGATTCCCAGTCAGTCCCGGGAAAGAGCCATCACAGCAGCTCGCGCTGATCAGACCCCTGCTTCTTCCCATTGTTAGCAGTGACTCTGTACTCACCATGTCGCAACTTCGGAGCTTGCCTGAGCACCTTTCACAGCACCCCGCCCCAGGACAGAGAGCAAAGCATAAGGGACCATTCAAGCCTGCTCTGCTAACATGCGAAACCTGTAAGGCACCCGGAAAAACCCGCCTTCCCTTCTGACTGGCAGGTCCGCCTAGAGGCTCTGATTGGCCAGTGAGTGACTGAAGCAGCTCCCTTAGGGTTAGGTTGTACTGAAGGTACACAGTGCAGAGGTTCTCAGCCCAAGCTTCAAGTCCAGTGACTGACCTTTTCCAGATCTACAGGGATTTGCATTTCTGTAGTACTTGTGCGGTTCCTCCAACAGCCTATGCATCTGTCTCTCCGCCCAGCCCGAGGGAGGCCCCATCACTCCACCTCCACTGCTCAGCTGCTTGTTCCTCCCCTAGGTGGGCAGTGACCCCTGCTCACCAGGTCCTGACTTCAGCCTGAACTTCCCTCACTCACTAGGCTGTTTGTCTTCTTACTCCTGGAATCAAGATAGGTAGCTTGCATAGCCCATCACTCAACTTGCAGGGGAGTTATCAATCTTTCCCACAAGCTGAAGGGTGCACAGGATATTAACAATCCAAGACAGATTTGGGGTAAAAATAGTTTGTAGAAATTAATAGGCTTATTAATCTCTGGTTTGTTATATTCATATTGTAATTTATTTTCACTTACATCTTTAAGGATCAATTGAGAAGGACGCAGTTGTGACGTGGGCCAGGCCCAGCGTGGAGGGTTTCTTCTTTCTTGTTCTTCTTGAGGCAGAGGAGGGGGAAGAGCATGGGCTGAGGGTATGACTTTGTCTTAGGAGATTCTAGGGTAAGACTTTGTCTTACCAAAAATTTAGGGTTGCTGTATAATAGAAAGTTTACTTATCTAAGTCTAAGTTACTATGCTGTTGTAGCTGACCTGCCTTCTGTGATCCTCTGAGACCAGAAACTGCAGTTTTGGCACTCAGCACCTCATCCTAAAACAGCAGGAGATTAAGTAAAGGATCAATTGCTAAACCCTTTCTCCTGTTGTCCAGATGCCTCTTGCTTGTGGCCTAGGAGGAAGTTTGGAGCAATAAACTTCTATTGAACCAGGAGAAGAGAGTATCTGTCACAAGATGAAAAACTTTTACATAAGCAAATATGCATAATCTCACATTAATTCATATTCAGCTTCATTCATGCTCATTTATTCATTTTCATTCAAACCCAGCAGGGCCCAGCTTGCATGCATTCTCACAATTACATACTTAAAACACACAAAGGCAGACATACTCGCAATTACATACTTACACACATCCATACTTACATATGCAAAAGACCAAGCACTATTTGCAAAGAGAACTCACTCATTCTGAATGAAAAATGTGCTCTAATCTTTATTACATAGAGAAAGAAAAAGACTTATACCTTTTTTTGTTTTGGTTTGGTTTGGTTTGGTTTGGTTTTTTACAGACAGGGTTTCTCTCTATGGCCCTGGCTGTCCTGGAACTCACTCTGTAGACCTCTGACTCTGGCTGGAATAGTGCTGAACTGAAACCACAGGGGAAGAACCTTAAGTTTTACATCTTTCTTATTTCCAGAACTTGGGTGCTCCTGTCAAGTTTGGATTCTAAATTGGGATGGACTACCCCGGGCTTGGACCACAGTTGTAGCAGGTTTTGTATGAAGTTCCTTCCAGGGACTAGGAATCACTTTGCCCACCCTGCCCCCTTTCCATTCACTGAAGGCTTAGCACTAGGGTATGTTTCCCTCAGGACATCTTCTTAGGCTTTGAATCCTGAATACAGGCCTCTTTCTCAGCATTAGGCTGCCATTTGAAACTGCCCAGTGCTGTAATTCTCTACAAGCCACAGACATTGCTTTAATTTCTGCCCAACTTGTTGCTTTTTTTTTTCATTGTAGTCCTGAATGAGTTACTAGTAATAATCACCCAACAGATTCAATATTCCATCTACGAAATACAGCCAGTTATTTTTTAATTCTGCCTTACTCAATTTGTAAGAGCATGGGAAGAATAAGAAAGATTTGGGGTCAAATTACCACACAAGTCACCTCTAGCTAAATTTTTCATGGAGTCCATTTTCAACTGAAATCCTATGAAGTTAACTTCTGTCTGCATTACTTGCAACACTCCAGTCTTCCAGATGCTACAACAACAGCCAATTAAGCTCGAAGTACAGCTTTCTCTGCTGTTTGCCATCTCAAGTCCTGTTGTGTCCCATATTCCTCCAAAGGAACATGTACAGTTTCTGTCCAGCAACAAAAATCACTTTTTCTGCTTTTTTTTCTCTTCTTGGTTCTGACTTGCTACTCTGATACTTTGATTGAATCCTCTAAGCAAAAGCATCTCAGGTCATGAGCAAGTTCTCTTGTTTGGTCCTGTCAGATCACAAGTTCTCTTGTTTGGTCCTGTCAGATCACAAGTTCTCTTGTTTGGTCCTGTCAGATCACAAGTTCTCTTGTTTGGTCCTGTCAGATCACAGTCCATCATTTTGGGTGCTTAGGACAGAAACTCAAGCTTCAAGAACATAAGGCAAAAACCATGGACAAACATTGTTTCCTGCCTTGCCCTCTTGCTTGGTCAGTGTCTCACGCTCAGCTAGCTCTCTTGCTTGGGGATCCTGCCACCCTGAGTGGAAGACCCTTCCCACATCAACCATCACAATCTCTCACTAACCCAGCATCCAGCCATTTTAATGAGGGCATGAGCTCAAGTGAGGCTCCCTCAGATGACTATAGGCTCAAAAATGTTGACAACTGAATCTAATTAGGACACACAGACAATACCAGAAAGTTTTTAAAAGTTGAATCTAATGTGTTAACCATTCCTATCACTTAAGTACCAAAACCACAAAAATTGCTGATTGCAACAACTGGAAGACAGAGTTGCCAAGTAATGAGGAGAGGCAAGCGTTGAGGATCAANAAGAGCAAACAAAACTGTTTCCCAAAATATCAAAAACTCAGGAAACTCATAGTAAATTTTGAAAGAGAAAAATAAGTGAAGGTCTATCCTTTTCCAGAGAAACGATAATATAATTAGATTATAGTGAATAAAATCACACACTGTAGATAGCACCACAAATGAAAAGAGATCAAATGACAGACAGACGTATAAATCTTTTAAAAATGAACTACGAGACTATAATAAAAAAAATTAAGAATTACAGGCCAATATTCATCTGGTGTTCTGTGTTTCTCCTGTTTGCCAATAAAAGAAAATAGATTAAAAGTAGCAAAAACCTAGTCAATTGGACATAGAGGCAGCCTACGGAATGGGAAGAATTTTTTTTAACCAAATTCATATATTATAGAGACCTAATATACAAAATATATAATGACCTCAAGAAACTACACTTTAATCCACACTCAGGCAGGCACAAAGGCCAAAGCCCTTTGCCCAGGTCACCACATGTACCAAAAGAAACACAGTCTGGTTCCCAGTCCATCACTGTCCAATCAGACTGGACTCTGATTGCTTAGTCAACCTGTACTTCCTGGTGGCTGCCACAATCACAATGGCATGGCTTGTGATCTCCCTCACAGCTCTCTGATGNACTGCATCAGAGGAGAACATGGAAAGAACCTGCAAGCTCCTCCCACTGGTGCTCCCCAGATTGCTAGGCTGCCCAGAGGACAGACAGTAGCAGCTCTCCCACTGGAGGAGTAGAGATTAAATGACTCAGACAGGACAGGTCTTCCCAGCTCTGCCATTCCACTCCACCCTAGGTGCAGACAGAGCCCTAGTATGGTGTGGAGAGCTCTTGGTACTGCTTCTAGGAAAATGGCAAAAATGTTTTTAACACTAGGACAAGGACGTAAGCTCAAAAAAACCCAAAAACAAACAAAAAGCTGGTGAGGAATGTTTCTCATATCTTGTCATATCTTGAACATCTTGATGAGACCCTGAATACAGTAACCAAGGGAATTTCATTTATACCTTTATTCTTCCTCCTCTACTTTGTTTATGCCATTGGAGCTGCAGAGGGAAGGGATTAAGAAAGGGGAAAAAGAAGAAACCATAAAGTAGCAAAGGCCAGCCAGAGTAAAATGGATTTTGCATTCCACATACGCTGCCACCCTTAAGTTTCTTTTAGGTTCAGGTTCCAGGTTAGGTTTTGAACAATTTAAATAGAGACTGGAGACTGCAAGTCCAGCCACTTAGACAGATGGGAAATTTGCACAGCAAACATATTCCCAGGATCGGATCATTTCTGAAGTATACCAGTGCCCTAACACAGCAGGATAGTGACACTGTCCTAAGTGGAAGGTCCCAGATGAGGAAAAACATTGGAAAAGGAAAAGGTAGAGATTATAAAAGCTGGGGAGGGGAGGTCTTACAAGAGACATTTCTTATGCTAAGGAAGCTTCTTTTATTGGGGGGCGGGTGATACAGGGTGTTCCCTGTGTAGTCCTGGCTGACCTGGAACTCACTTTGTAGACCAGGCTGGGCTCAAACTCAGAAATCTGCCTGCCTCCCAAGTGCTGGGATTAAAGACATGGGCCACCACGCCCGGCAGAAGCTTCTTAAGAATAACATCTTTTAGAATACCAACTTTTTAAGATTTACATGAGGAAAAAGTTAGGAGATGGGAGACATCTATGAAGTCAGCAGGAAGATGAAGAAACTATGAAGTCAGCAGAAGCATCGTACAATGGGACACACTCAGGAGAAGTCTAATCAAACACTGCTGCACAAGGGGAACTCAGGGTAAATCAAGAACATTACTGACCAAGCCTGTCATGGCCTTGGGACTGATAACCACAGCCCCATAGGGTGGGAAGAGTTGTGCTCTCAGAATCCGATTCAACCCCTCCCAAAGGCCCTGGCCCCACTCCATTACCAGCTCTCCCAAGCATCTTCCTGGCTTTAGAGAAGGAGCTCTGGTTTATCTCTACACCCAGACCTCAAGGTAAGCATCCAAGGAGCCAGTTGACTAAGCCCGAGGCTGTTACTGGCTCTGCCAAGCATGCTCCTGGGTTTCAGAAGGAACATGCTCCAGACAAGGGAACCTCAGGGCAAGTGTGGCCTGTATGCAGTACAACAGAGATTTCTTTTCTTTNTTTTTTTTTTTTTTTTTTTTTTTTTTTTTTTTTTTTTTTCTATTTTTGACATGGTTGTCATCTAGCCCATGTGTCAGAACTATGCTTTTCTCAAGAAAACTGAACCTTTATGGTATACCAGGCCTTACTGTTGACTGGGATCCTGTAATGCCCCATTGAGCAGCTGGTTAGAGACCTGCTCTTGATATGGAGATGGGCCTACTGGCTGGTTATAAATCAAGTTTGATTCCTTTGTTATGGCTTGGAGCCATATTTCTGGGCAACCCTGGTGAACAAGCATGTGTATCCTAGCATCCTAATCTCTTAACTGCCCTGGTTAGCACATTACTTATCTGTGGGATGTTTTACATGCAGTCCACCCTCAGCGAAATACTACTTGGTGTGCCTTACTATCTCCTAAGCTTTAGTAAATCCTTTACATCATCAATCCTGCACTTTTACATCACAGCTTGTTATTGGATTGCTACCCAGCACCCGAGATGCCTTTTACAACCTCCACAAAATTAACTCCAAATGGATTGTCCACCTTAATCTCAAGTGCTAAGAACAGAACTTGTAGAAACTAGGACTCTGAGTTTGGGATCACGCCAAAGATCTTTCTACACACAAGCCAAATGCTCTGCACAGATGCAGCCCCCACACTGAAGTTATTCAGAGGCTACAGCTGGGTCCCGCGAGTGGCTAGACTCTCAGGGGACCTCACACGTGGCCGCAGATTCCCAGTCAGTCCCGAGAAAGACCCAACACAGCAGCTCGCGCTGCTCAGACTCCTGCTTCTCCCCATTGTCAGCAGTGACCCTGTACTAACCATGTCACAACTTCGGAGCTTGCCTGAGCAGGATCCACAGCATCCAGCGGCAGGACAAGAGCACAGCACACAGGCCCATTCAAGCCTGCTCAGCAACTAAGTGAAATTCGCGCACCCGGAAAAACCCGCCTGTCCTTCTGACTGACAGGTCCGCCTAGAGACTTTGATTGGCCATTAAGTCTCGAGCACCTCCCTTAGAGTTATAGTGTGCTAAAGGTACACAGTGTAGGTTCTCAGCACAGGCTTTAAGGCCAGGGCTCAACCTCTTCCAGATCTACAAGGATTTGCATTTCTGTAGTACTTCTGCTACAGAAATGTACTTGGGTCTTCCAATAGCCTACCCATCTGTCTCCCCGCGCAGCCCCAGGAGTCCCCAGCACTCCACCTCCACTGGCAGCCGCTTGCTCCTCCCCTATGTGGGCAGTGACCCTGTGCTCCCCAGGGCCTGACTTCAGCCCCAGCTTCTCTCACTTACTGGACTCCCCACTTTTATTGGACCAGGAGAAGAGAAAACACTCGCAGAAGGAAAAACTTTTACATAAGCAAATATGCATAATCTCACATAAATTCATATTCAGCTTCATTCATGCTCACTTATTCATTATCATTCAAACCCAGCTGTGCCCAGCTTTCATGCATTCTCACAATTACATACTTACACACACACAGGCAGACATTCACACAATTACATACTTACACACACATCCATACTTACACATGCATATGGAGCAAAAGACAAAGCATGGGTGCAGAAAGGATGTACTTATTCTGGATGAAAAAAATATGTGCTCCAATCTTTTTTTTTTTTTTTTTTTTTTTTTTTTTTTGAGACAGGGTTTCTCTGTATAGCCCTGGCTGTCCTGGAACTCATTTGTAGACCAGGCTGGCCTCAAACTCAGAAATTCACCTGCCTCTGCCACCCGAGTGCTGGGATCAAAGGCGTGTGTCACCATGCTCGGCTCCAATCTTAATTGCATAGAGAAAGAAAAGGCTTCTACCTTTTTAATGCTAAATGAATTAAATCCATGTTTGTAAGAAAAAAAGCTTTGTTTCTTTTAGTAAGATTAAACCTGCCTTGTCCTTTCCATGGCACCTGATCTGTCCCATGGTTAGGAGAAGCCTGCCTGCTGCTTCTGCTCTCTGGGACATCTTTTCTCCTCTTTCCCTCTGCATTCTGAACATTGCTCTCTTAGTATTTTATGTTATCTATAATTTCTAAGTTACTCCACTCTGCATTCTCCTTCTATTCTAAAAAGTGTTTTGTCTAAAACTTCTCCTCAGCACAGTTCCTCTCTCAGCTCAGTTCCTCTCACTTCCGTTCCTCTCACCTCCGTCCTGCAGTCCTGACTCTTCTCTCTGTCCTCAGTACTTACACATCTTTCAGAATACATGATCACATGTTNCAAAGTTTATCACAAGTTCACACAAAAAATCAAATCATAAATTGAAATAGAAGTTTACAACAGGGCTGGTGAGAAGGCTCAGTGGTTAAGAGCACCGGACTGCTCTTCCGAAGGTCTGGAGTTCAAATCCCAGCAACCACATGGTGGCTCACAACCATCCATAACAAGATCTGATGCCCTCTTCTGGAGTGTCTGAGGACAGCTACAGTGTATTTACATATAATAAATAAATAAATCTTTTTTTCTTAAAAAAAAGAAGTTTACAACAGAGAATATTTACATGCACACCCATTAGGAGTGATTATCTAGCTAAACATCCATCACTTGTCTAGGCTCCACAGGTTCACCAAAGGCTCAAAACCATAACTAAGTTATAAGTGAAGTTTTGTATAGATAAACCCAGTCAATGTTTTATCTTCTGTCCTAGTACCTACAATAAATCATTAGTCCCCTTTTTATGACCTTTGCTTAATTGTTTAACAATCTCTTGAAATGTGCTCTGAGTAGGAAAAAGTATGTTTACTAGCTAAGAGCAATTAACTGGTGACATTTGAGGGACTAGCAGAGTTCTCATTGCAGCTTTGATTATCAGAAAAGGACCTAATACCCAAGTGGTGGTGGCGCACACCTTTAAACCCAGCACTTGGGATGCAGAGACAGGCAGATTTCTGAGTTCAAGGCTAGCCTGATCTACAGAGTGAGTTCCAGGACAGCCAGAGCTATACAGAGAAACCCTGTCTCAGAAAAAAAAAGAAAAGAAAAAAGAAAGAAAAAGACCTTAGCAGTCCCATTATAAAGAGCTTAATAATCACAGATATAATATTAGAAATTCTTATAGGATCATCATTAAGATTAAGTCATCTATTTATCATCACTACAAGATAGAACATCTTTGTGGATCTGCAGAGATCTGCTCCAAAGGGAAGTGCTACTACTTAGTGATAGTTATATATGTTCAATAACAACAGGAATAGCATATTAATAGCAGGAATCTTTCCTAAAATGGGTCCCTCACAGCCTTGCTTAGTGAGGGCTCACCTGTCACAGATTATATAATAATCCGAGGCAGGCCACTTCAGGATCACCTGCTAGTTATTAGCTTTTCCCATTATGGCTCCTGACACAGTGGGGACTGAGGTTGTTAGGAGGTCCAGGACATGAACAAAGCTGTCCAGATAAGATCTCCTTATCTATATATTCTACAGCACCGCAGACATGTGCTAGCACATCTTTGCTCTCAAAATATACTGTTTTTTAAAATGGAATTACCTTTAATCTTTCTTTTCCCTTAAAGATAGGAGGTAGTCATTTTTCCTTGGGACAAACATTATTTTCATGTTTTCTAAGGACTAAACAAGTTTTCACTTTGAAATCTTTTTTTTTTTTTTTTTTTTTTNNTTTTTNGAGACAGGGTTTCTCTGTNTAGCCCTGNCTGTCCTGGAACTCACTCTGTAGACCAGGCTGGCCTCGAACTCAGAAATCNGCCTGCCTCTGCCTCCCAAGTGCTGGGATTAAAGGCATGCGCCACCACGCACGGCTTCACTTTGAAATCTTAAATCATTTACTTAAGAGAGCATGTTCTGTGATCCACTGTGTTCTTGCTCTACTTCCTTTGATGTCTTGGCAGAAGGTTGCTGTGAGTATAGGAACTTATGCCATATTTTTCTTTAATTTTATGCTTTATATATTTTCTGAAGGTGAGAAGTTGGAATGTTTTATGTTTGGAATGCTTGTTTGCAAAATGACTCTGTCCTTACATATTATAGCATATGGATGAAGAATAAAGAGTAACTACTTAATATTTATCAATTAAATATCTTCATATATACTCTGATACTCATACCATCATTAGGTATAGATAAGAAATGAAAAGATTTTACTTTTGTCTAGAGTAGACGAATGTAAACCAACATCTCAATACAGTATTGGTTACAGTGGTGATTACAACCATCATATATTTGTTAAATTTTGCAAAAAAGAGAATTACATGACTTTTGACATCACAAAGGATGCCTTATGTAAAAGAAATTATCTTACCCTACCTAAAAATTTTGAGCCCGAACAGTACATTTAAGCGCCTTTTTTCTGTTTGTTGGTAAAGAGCTAGTAGGCAAGTCTAAGTTATTGAGAACCTAAGTCCTTAAACACCATCAAATAGAAAAAAATTATACTTCACATTACATATTGGGCAGTTTATAGTTATATAGCATAATGTATAATGACATTAACAAATGATAAATTATAGAAAGTGACTCTGTTTCTTCTAAAAGAAGAAACAAACAACAGTAAGCTTTGGGGAAATGATTGAGGGAAAAGGCCATTGAACACGACCACATAGACAACTGTAAGTTAGATGACCTTGGAGACAGAAATGGAAACGAAACAGCCTAAGAAAAACCTCAGGGTAGGAGCAAATCACTTTTCAGAGGTTAAAAAGGGAAGAGAAACAAGCAAGACCATCTTTTTTAAGGGATACCTTTGGCAAGCACAACAATGTCTAAATTGTACTCCAGATTATACCTCACAACAGTATCCTGCATACATGTAGGCTATCTGCACTGAGTTACATTATAACATGATCTAATGTCCACACGAGATAGTGACCTTTACTGGTTTTCCATAGTATAATACCATAAGTAAAATGCTATTGTATGAATACTAATGTCATAAATGAATCTGTTTTCTCCAGAAAGAGACACACATTAGAGACAGAACTTGGTGCAGGTCACTGCTTTGAAAGAGGGTTGGAGTCCTTCCCTGTCAGGGTCTCAATGCAGCTCACCACCTGCTATTTACTAGCAGGGAATCAGCAGCAGACAGGACAATGGTCAGCAAGATTCAGCAACTGGTGAAGGATATTTTCAGTTGGTAATATGAAATTTAGGTACCCAGAACCCTCAAAAGACACAACCTCATAGATAGGTAAGGAATACATGGTCTTGCGAAAAAGCCCATGAATTCAAGATAAAAATTTGTAAATATGGGACTGGACAGATGACTCAGCAATTAAGAGCACTGACTGCTCTTCCAGAGGTCCTGAGTTCAATTCCAGCAACCACATGGTGGCTCACAACCATCTGTAATGTGACCTGATGCCCTCTTTTGGTGTGTGTCTAAAGACAGCTACAGTGTATTCATATAAATAAAATTAATAAATATTAAAAATAAAAAAGTGTAAATACAATTTATACTGAAAAATGCAATCTTATACAGAATTCTGAAATATTTAAATAAGAACACCACAGACTGAAAAGCCAGAGGAACCACTCAGCTAGCAATGTAAAACTTTCGATTAAAATCATATGCTGTTATTAAAGGCAGATGATTTCTATCTTTGAGTTATGGGAACCATAACCCTTTTGGTGTATGAGGCTTAGGTGTATGCCTAAGATCCAATTTTCAGGTCATTATATTTGGCTTATGATGTTATTTACATAGAAAGCATATTAGCTCCTTTCACTCAACTGTAAATCCTATAGAGGTCTTTATCATTCCTTTTCTATGTTGTGGTTATATAAGAACTCTCCTCATTTATCTTGAAGGCACATTTGCTGTATTTGTTATGCACTACTTTTTTCTTTTTTTTTTTTATTAAAGTACTTTAAATGATATTAATACAATTAAGTTTTTCTAAAAGAAATAGCATGGCTTTAATGAATGTAACTTTAACAAGATAAAATTTAAATGTGATGGAATCACAGTAACTAAGTTTTATCTTTTTTTTTTTTTTTTCACTACTTTTTTCACTTAAGCTTGAGAAGGTCAGTTGGCTGGGACTGGGGCAGTGCAGAGTGTGTGCAAGCCTGGGGTCCTGTTGACTAGATGTTCTATGCAGCAC
>NW_018393315.1:0-15654 GCF_900095145.1 Mus pahari
CTAGCTGCATATGTAGCAGAAGATGGCCTAGTCGGCCATCATTGGGAAGAGAGGCCCCTTGGTCTCGCAAACTTTATATGACCCAGCAGAGGCGAATGCCAGGGCCAAGAAGTGGGAGTGGGTGGGTAGGGGAGCCGGGGCGGGGGGAGGGTATAGGGAAATTTCGGGATAGCATTTGAAATGTAAATAAAGAAAATATCTAATAAAAACAAACACTAAAAAAAAAAAAAAAAAAAGAATATTCGACCCAGTGTAGAAGTGGTGCCGACTCGGAGGTCAGTGTGGTTGAGACCGAAAGTTGAACAGCAAAGTGACATGCACAGAGTCTGTTAGACCTTCAAATCTCATGGGGGCACGAGAGAGCTCAGAGCATTACAAACAAGTAACAGTAATAGCAGATGGGTTTTAAGAGCATTGTTACTTAGACATGAATGGAAGTAATATCATTGCAAGACTCCATATATATTGTATATTTTAAATTAGTAAGCACATTAGGAACATTGTTTGTTCTACCAGTCACCTATGATAGCACTGGGTAACTGAAAAGATTAACCATTTTAATTATACCCAACTTTGAATGGTGTAGAAATGTCAAAAATATGAAAAAATATAATGTACTTAAAAATAACTCCAATGATTTGATGCTGTGGCGGAGACGAATGTGAATTTATACTTATGATAATTAACTGTATAATTGGTAAAAATCACTACTTTATGACCTTCTATGGTTTATTGTTTCTCTAGGATGCCTCATATGACATACATTAGAAAAGATTTACACAGTTTCTTCTTATTAATCTAATCAGACTAATTTGATACTTGAATTTAGTCGTATTCCTAAGATAAAGGAAGAAATAAGATAATTACTGGAACTTCACAGTTCTGGAAGGTGCCTGTACATAACCAGAAGAAACAAAAACATTATTCTCTCATAATCTTGGTATTGCACCAGCTTTTCTCTGCATTACCAACTTCTGGACATCTTTATTAGAGAGAAAACTCGACTATTAAGAATGTCAAATATTGTCTCCATGGACCCTAATAGCTAAATATGATTCCTAGCTGAACGGTATTCTGTAGAAATATTTATGAATTACATGATGTCGGGAGTGAGAATTAAAAAAAAACATGGTGTCTCAGGTGCACAAACCTTTAATGTGGGTCACACCCTCTGCTCAGGACCTGCATAAGGACATTAGAAGATCCCCTCTCTTCTTTGCCTGCTTGCCTTTTGGGAATGAGCAACTGCTAGATCCTTGGACTTCCATTCACAGTTGCTGCTGACTATTGTTGGGGAGTTGGACTACCGACTGTAAGTCATCAACAAATTCCCTTCTTATATACAGAGACTACACATGGGTTCTGTGACTCTAGAGAACCCTGACTAATACAATGTTTGACCAGCCAGAAAGAAAGACTTCTTTGCTTGGGTGGAAGAAGCAGGCAGAGGCACACCTAGAAGTTCCCAGTAACCAGGAACAGTATAGTATATGTAATTAATAGGAAAGAAGCTACACTAGAGGTATTTGAACAATAGAGTCGAGACAAAACTGAACTGTTTGCAGTGAATTATAGTAATTAAAATACAATGCGTGTAGCTATTTATACTGTTGAGACAATAAGCATTGATAGAGTTGATGAAAAAAAATGTCCAGTTAAGGTCAGGAAAGAAAAGGTGAGAATGGAGCTGAAGTGAGGAAGATTTTGTGGAGAACAATGTGGTAACACTGTTTACATATGTGAGAATGAAAGACATGGATACAAGATGTGTTCAAGTCACACCAACAGGGACATGCCTGGAGGAAAGGTATTTCTTTCCTAAAATACTAAAATGGACCACAGAATGGGACAATACAGTGCCTACTTCTTATTTTCTGGTTATTTTGTAATACCATGCCACTAGACATTGCTTGAAGAGGAAAATTAGTTTCTGCATTGCTTTATCATGATATATCTCATTTTCTTGTGAAGGAGGCAAATGCTAACTTAAAATTTTACTAGATATTATATATATATATATAACATATATAACATATATATGTACTCTCATACATGTATACATATATATATTCCATATTATAATGCATATACATATGTACATATGTATATATATATATACATTCCATATCATAAATGTGGTAATCCTGGAAGGTGCAAGGTAGATCTGCCAATCAAAGAACCATGGCTTCATAGAAGAGAAATTGAGAAGGCAAGGATAAGCCCTATGGTNTGAAATCATGTATTATCTCTCACAGTTATCAAAGCTCAATGACGTACTGAGATTGAGGGAAATGCGTCTGACTGTGGTAGAACCATTGGTTGTCTTTTGGATTAAGTAAATACACAAAGATTAGACACTTGTGACTTGAGAAGAGTTATCAGAAGCCACAGACACATACTTCCCACATCATCCTATGTGTTGTTCTATGCTGTCTCAGAGTCCATCAAAAGGGGGTTCTTCTGTCTTTTACTTGATCTTGGATACAAAATAAATCTTTTTTTCATTTCTTAGCTTGTAATATTATGCTANCAACAGAAACTGACCGAGACACAAAATTATTACTGAGAAATGTGAGTATAGACAGTGAGGCACAATGAAGTTTATGAGGTATCATCAGATCAAACTAATAGAGCTGTAGAAGCCACAGAAGGTTGTATACAGTTTCAAAAAATTATGTTTATCCATGTAATTAATTTTAAACAAAGAAGTAACATGATTATATTTTTTGAAGTATCTCCCTTGGCAGCAATGTGTACCAACACATTCATTGAAGCAACAGTGGTCACAGTAAGTCACTCATAAAAACACTCCTCCGAGTCTTCTGGAGATGTGAGCAGAGTAGTCATTCTATGGATGGACAAAAACATTTATTGAAATTCCACTGTCTGAATTACTAAACTGAGTACTAAGATATTGCCTCTGTCATTAAGGGAATTATAGACAAAAAGATTGACAGGAAACTGGTTACTCTATCACAGTGGAAAAAAAAAAAAAAAAAAAAAAGGTTAAATAGCACAGCATTCGAAAGAGAATTCCTGAAAGACATTCAACAAATTGTCTTTATGTCTGTCTACAGAGTCATTTTTAATGAACTCCAAATCTTGTTTCTCCCTTTGCTATTCTAGTTTCCATTGTTCAATTGGTGCTTTTAGGGAAACCCATTGCCAAAAGACCAGATATGGGTTGACACTTATTCTATTCGGCAGAGAGTGAATTGTCTTCACACCAACTTCTTGAAATAAAAGATGCAGGATGAACTACACTCAGGCTCCTGGCTTCATCCAGCTGGGACTGTCCAGTAACCCAGAGAAATGGCATCCCCTCTTTAGAATCTTTCTTGCTCTCTACTTGCTGGGAATTTTACGGAACCTGCTACTTCTGTTAACTATTGGTGCTGATGTCCACCTCCACACCCCCATGTATTTTTTCCTCAGTCAGCTCTCACTCATGGATCTTTTCATCACCACCACAGCCCCTAAAATGCTGGAGGCTCTGTGGTGGGGAGATGGATCTATCTCATTCTCTGGATGCCTGACTCAGTTGTACTTCTTTGCTGTTTTTGCTGACATATATAACTTGTTTCTAGCAGTCATGGCTATTGACCGCAATGCTGCTATCTGCCACCCACTGCTCTACCCACTTCTAATGACTACTTGTAGATGTAGAGTTCTGGTCAGTGGGTCATGGGGAGTAGCTCATTGTGTGTCTCTTACCCATACATTGTTGCTTTCTCTATTATATTTTCATACCAATCAAGAAATTCTCGTTTCTTCTGTGATTTTGGGCCTCTCTTATAGCTTTCCTGCTCTGATGCTCAACTCAGTGAAGGTCTGATGTTGACTTTGGCTGGAGTTTTAGGAATCAGTGCACTGCTCTGCATTGTAAGTTCTTATTGTTGTATTTTTTATGCTGTGGCTAGGGTTCCATCAGCACAGGGAAAAAGGAAAGCCTTGGCTACATGCAGTTCCCACCTCTCTGTGGTCCTCCTTTTCTACAGCACCGTCTTTGCTACCTACCTGAAGTCCCCCATCTAGTTCTCATTCCTCTGAGGAGGTGGTAGCTTCTGTCATGTATACTCTGGTAACTCCCACTCTGAGCACCTTTATTTATAGTCTGAGAAACAAGGATGTTAAGAGTTCATTGAGAAGGATCTTGAACATGGTGAAATCTCACGACTAGGGAAGGATCATACCCTGCGTCACTATCAACATGCCAAGTGAGTCAGTTAATACCATGGCTCATGGGAGAATTACATGATTGCTATGGATAATCTTCAGTGTTAACTGGACTCCATTTGAAATCACCTTTAATGCACACCTATGGGCATGTCTGGGAAGTTATCTCTGGAGAGATTTCACTCAGGAGGAAAGGTCCACTTTGAATGTAGGTGGGATCATATGTTCCATAGACTCATCCTAGTCTGATACATGGAAAAAGAAAAAAACCTAGCTTACTATCATTCATCCATTTTTGCTTGTTAACCACACATGCAATGTGACCTGGGGCCCCATCTCCCTTCTTTTTTTATCTCATCCTGATATATTGTATTCTTCAAACCATGAGTAAAATGAAACTTTCAATCCTACATTGCTTGTCAAATGTTTTGCCACTGCAAGAGACAAATATCAAATAAAATGACCTACTGGAAACAATACTGTTTTGGGTTGTATATCCTTTAATTTGTCTGCTTATACTCCTATTCCTGATGCATGAATATCTATTACAATCTGTTACAGTAAACTTCCAACTCCAATAAGCCCATGCAAAAGCACACAACTCAGTTTTCATATTTATAAGCTGTAGATTGGGCAGATCTATCACTACACTAATCTTCTGCCCAGTTATGAGATCCCTTGCTACTTGAGCTTCTCCAGGCCATATGGTTCTGCTCCATTCTCCTCCTTTCTTCCTCCATCATCCCCTACCCTTCCTCTACTCACTAAGACCTCCAGCCCCACCTTTCTCTTCTACTGCCCAATCACAAGCTCCGCTCTTTATTTGACCAGTTTGAAAGGGAAGAAGTTTCACAGAAAATCATCTGAGTAAGTGATCCAGTCCTCCTTGGGACAACCACTCCTGAGGGAGCAAGATTAACAGCAGAATACAAAAAGCACCAGGGCGACTCACAACATTTCCCCCTTTTTGTCCAACTAAAAGGTAATAGAGTTTGGGTATACAATGAGCAACTAGGACATTGCCTCACATTTTCCTTGGCTTGTTGCTAAGTGAAAGAGAATTCTTTCTTTAAACCTTTGCTGTTAACATGGTGATTTTTTTATTTATGGAATTCTGAAGCCTGTTACACTTCCTATCAATAGCTAGCCAATTTCATTATCACCTTGTGCCAGAGGGCCTGGCAGACCTGTATGGGATCTTTTCTGTGTAATATACTGAATGACTCCTATTGCTGAACATTTGTCACAGCTGAGTAAATCGTGAAATTAATTCAGAATCATCCCAAATAAGTTCAGCAGGCACTATGTGTAAAACAACACTTTCTGCATATTGAGAGTCAGTTACTATATTAAGAGACTATTGCTACAAAAAAAAAAAAAAAAGAGAGAAAGAAAATATGGCAACACTATGAGAATTACATATAATTGAGATTGAGAATTGCATATCATTAAGATTTTTGAACCAACTGACAAGGACTCTCAGCTATCTTACATCTTCTAACTTGTATTCTGCCTTTCCTGATTTATGAGCATTTGTGTAAAATGTAGACGCTCCAGAAATTAGAATTATTTTTATTATATGAGGGAGAATCCAATTAGTTCTTTGTATGAACTGAAGTCACTTGCTTCTAGAGTGTCTGTTATTAATCTCTCCCAAAATATTACTGCATGCTCTTTGTGAATGCTCATCTTGTGTCCATAAGGAAGCAATCTCTGCATTAGAAAAAGGTACCACAATATCTGCTGGATACATTCCAGCTAATTGTCAAAGTCTCATTTTTATCTTTTAGTATAAATTCAGAGACCTTCTCTGTGTAGATTTTTAATTTCTTACTCTGTCGATAAGCTAAAAAAAAAAAAAAAAAAAAATTCTAAGATAGATCTTCACTCTGTATGAGAATTCCAGTAGGTAAGAGGTAAGATGACTAAGATCCCAGGCCATCTTTGGATCAATAGGATCCAGATGTGTATCCAGCAATTTCCTTTCTACTAGTTATTCTTTCTCAGCCCCAACTGATATTTTCATCGGGCTATTTAAATCTTTATCACCTTGCAAGGTTTGAAATAAGTTGCTTAGCTCATGAGTAGCCAAGCCAATAGCAGGCCACAGCCAGTTAATATCTTCCAGTAACTTCTGAAAATCATTAAGAGTCCTTAATTGGCTTCTTCTGATTTGTACCTTTTGAGACCTAACCTTTTTCAAACTTATTCTAAATCCTAGATAATTATTGAAACACTCTCTTTGTATTTTTTCAGTGGCAATTGGCAATCCCCTGCAATGCAAGGTTTTGTCTTGGTTTGCTTTTGTTTTTTTACTTCACCAAACATTATTTCCAGAATATTTATATCTAATCAGCCAAAAGGATATCATCCATAGAATGATAAACAATGCATTGAGGAAATTGTTACAAATGATCTCCAATGACTGTTGTACAAAATATTGACACAAGGTAGGGCATTCTCTGTGACAAGACTTTCCAATGATATCTTATTGGTCAAGTTCTACTGAAGGCAGGTACTGAGAAAGCAAACCTTTCCTTATTACATACATGTAGAGGAATTATGAAAAAAAAGTGATCTTTTAGATCAATCACTATGGTAGGCCATTCCTTAGGCAACAAGGAAGGCAATGGGATTCCAGGCTGCAAGGAACCCATTGGCTGAATAATCTTATTAATTACTCTGAGATGTGTCAACATCCTCCATTTGCCAGACTTTTCTAATGATAAATACTGGAGAATTCCAAGGGGTGATATACTCATCCATATGCTGAGCCTCCAGCTGCTCCTGGACTAGTTGTTCTAGCATCTCTACTTTCTCTTTTGTCATAAACCATTGATCAATCACCTTAGTGGTAAAGCTATTGGTGTCTTATCAGCAATGGCTCCTTGAGGTAAAGGTAAATTGTCAGCCCCTGCTATATCTTATTTATGGACATCCTAGACACTCTGTAACTGTCTTTGATGATGCTCCTTAAATTATTTGATTTTTTTTTTATTAGGAGCCTGACCAGATTTGTGACCAGTCTCTGAAACTGAGGGGATATTAATTTGTGTTTTCCACTGTTGAATCAGATCTCTTCCCCATAAGCTAATGACTTTATCAGCCACATATGGCCTTAATATTCCTATCTGACCTTCAGGTACTGTACATTTAAGCCATCTTGTGCTTTGTTTTATTTGGGATAAAGTCCCAACTCCTTGAAATTTGATGTCTATTTCTTTAAGTGGACAACTTGCAGGCCAAGGTTTTGGAGAGATGATGGTGATATCTGATCCAGTGTTGACCATTCCTTCAATCTCAATATTATTTACTAGTATTCTTAGCTTGGGCCTTTGATCCTCTATAGAAATTTGCCTAAATATTCATTTTTGGCTCCCTTTTATGTTTTTTCATATGTCTATGGAATTTGACTGAGCCTTTTTATTGCTCTCACAACATTTGTTTTTAGAGCAATGGTGTTCAATTGTCCTGAGAAAGAGAACTCTCCCTGCTTGGCATTGAAGCCTGCAAGAGGGCCCCCTGGGAGTTTTTTGGTAAGGTGTTGCCTGTTTGTCTATTCCTGCTCTACATTCCCTAGCCAAATGTCAGCCTTTGCGACATCTTTTACATATTCCAGAAGGCATAGGCTCCCTTTTGGGATTAATTTTATTTTCCCTGCAATTTATTCTGAGATTACACTGCTCACCACAATTAAAACATTTGAAATTTTGGGTCGTCTCAAGGCCTCTATTGATGTTAACCTTGCCCTCCATGGTCTTATTACTTCCTTGTGCTCAGAATTATAATTTTTAAAGGCTAAAGATGTGATTGTTGCCTTTCTTACTGATGGATCTAATATACTTTCTACAGCAGAAGTCAACCTTTGCAAAACGTCAAGGAACACTTCCTGNGTACCTTGCATTACTTGAGGAAATGGTTCAAGTCTTTTCCCTGGTTCTGTGAGTTTTTCCCAGGCATTTAAGGCTACCAAGTGACACAATGCCAGGGTTCTTCATCATAAACAATCTGCACCTCTATCTTAACAATGTGACCTTCACCCAGCAGCTGATCTTTAGAAATATCTCTACCCCTGGTTCTGTTCTGTCATGCTTTCTCCTTCATCTCTTCTCTCCACCATGAAAACCATTCTAAATGTAACACAGGTTCTACTACTGATTTTGCCATATCCTTCCAGTGTTGGGAGATTATCAGTCACTACACTCATGTGATAACTCTTATCATTCCTACCAGAAGCTTACTAACAACAGCCCCTTGGTTTCCTTATAGATTTCACTGCATCTCCTATTCTGAAGATCAAGTCAATTTAAATAGTCCTGTTTTTTTTCTCATATCTTTCCTCCAGCTGAACTTGGAAGCCACTGACAAATCATATTAAAGGTAGCTTATAGTTCACAGAAGATATATCACAAATAAGATGTCAGGAAGCTGGTGAATCTAGCAATAACCCAGGTCAATAGGAGCAAGGTGAGAAAGAATATAATTTTATACTATCTTTTAATGGCGAGTATATTTCAGGATTCCTTTTAAAATAATTTTTTGTTGTTGTTGTTGTTGTTTGTGTATATGTATGATACTTATAAAGTTCCTTATAACATATCATGTTGTGGGAGAGAAAATTGCAAGTTTAAAAATCAAGTTTGCATGCCCAAACCAAATAAACACAATAGGAAAGAACTCTTCAAATGCCATACTACAATAATATACATAAACATTTTTCTAGACTTGTGTTTGTATTGCTGTCTTGTTTCTATAATTTTGTTTTCATTAGATATTAGCACCAGTGCTGCATATACATCTTTTCATCAATCATTCACTCTTGGGGAAACCGTGGGCAAATCTCTCTGACAAAATCTAAACATTTCTTCAAATCATTTTTTAACCCTAGTTCCTCGCATCTTGAGGGATCCTTTAAGCCCTGACTCAAAAGGTGCCTGCTTAGTAAATGCTTGTCCCATGTCCTACCATAGTTATCGTAAGATCTGCACTGTGCTTTACTCTCTAGACTGTCTCATGCGATGCCCTGGGGTCCCTGTTCTATACTCTGCGACCCCCTGGGGACCCTGTTCAGGCAATAGTATGTTCTGACACCCTGGACAGTGGACAGAGACTTGGGGGGGGGGACCTGGAAGAGAATGGGGGGAAAATGCAAAGAACAGACAGCAAGTCAAGAAGACTGATCAAGATGACAAACTGTTATTTTTCCCACACAGGTTATATACTCATAGGAGCAGGAAGCAGGATGGAGTGGGGTTGCTTCCTCTCTGGGTAATCCAGCTGTTCCCAGGAACAAGATATTGACTGCATAAACAGTTCAAAGGGAAGATCAAAACAGAATGAGTTATTAGGCACCTGTCCACAAGATTTATAGTTATTTGTTCTCTGCTGACATCAAGATCTATGTCTATCAGCTAGGTTAGTACTTTCCAACAGAGGCCAAGACTTTGGGCTGGCAAGCACTTAAGGCAGTTAAGGGTCGAATAAGGACACTTCCAAGAGCTATTAGTTAATAGCTCTTGACATGGGGGCTGTATATCATATAATGTAGATATACATGAAATCAGGAGGTGAAAGTGACTGGAAAGGGAGATGTTTTGAGGGATGTGAGACAAGTGGGACAAAAATGAGGAGATGTTAAGGTACAGACTGTGTAGTTGTCTCTATGGAGTCTACTTTAGACACTAGGGAGGTGAGGTTGCATTTGGGATGTATTATGTGAAAAGAAACTAAAGAAAAATATTGTTGAAGAAGACATCTGATTAAGAGAGAATCTCAGCTATGCACATTTTACCAGTATTAATTTGTTTAAAATGGCTATATTTCCTACAGAAATTCCATGTCCATATTTTGCACTATTCTCATCAAAGGCCCCGTGATATTTTTAGCACAGATAAAAGGAAGGAATTTCATATGGAGTTTGAAAAGACACTGAAGAGCCATGAATGGGAAGAAAGAACAATATTGGAGGCATTACAATATTTGATCCCAACTGCTCTATAGGGAAATTGTGACAAGGAGGTTTCTAGTACAAAAACAGAGACATAGAACAGTGAAATAGAATAGAGGCTACAGGAATAAACCCAAGCACCCAGAAATATTTGGTTTTCTTCTTTTTACACACATGTATACATGCTTGAATTTGGAAGGCACATGTGTCTTTGTGTTTGTTCATTTAATTGTGGAGGGTTGAAATTCCCACTGGGCGTTATCTCTAATCACTCATCACTTTATTGAGGCAAGACCTTTCCCTGAACAAGAGCTCTCTGATATGGCTACTCAAGCTAGCCAATTTTCCCCAGGAATCTTCAATCTTTGCCTCTTGAGTCCTGGTATTTCAGGTGCTACTCTTCGATTCTGGCTTTTAGGTGGGTCTTGGGATTAAAAACTATGTTGCTCATGCTTGCAAAGTAAGTACCCCATCCACTGGGCTATTTCTTCCACTAACATTGAAGATATAAAGACAGATGCTGGAGAAAAAAGAGACTGTTTAACAGGTAATGCTAAGGAAACATGATATACTTTCACAGAAAATAGACAGATCTTGAGTCTGTCACAGTGGTACATCTCTGTCATTACAACACTTAGGAGATGAAGACAGGAGAATAGAAATGCTGTCTTAGGGTTTTACTGCTGTCAGCAGACAGCATGAACAAGGCAAATCATATAAAGAACAACATTGAATTGGGGCGGGCTTATGGTGCAGAGGTTCAGTCCATTATAATCAAGGCAAGAGTATGGCAGCATCTAGGCAGCCATGTTGCAGGAAGAGCTGAGAGTTATACATCTTTATCGAAAGGCTGCTAGCAGAATATTGACTTTCAGGAAACTAGGATGAAGGTCTTAAAGCCCACACCCACAGTACAACGCCTACCGAAAAAATGCCACACCTACTCAAACAGGGCCACACCTTCTAATAGTACCACTCCCTGGGACAAGCATATACAAACCATCACAAATGGGGAAGACTATTCAATAGCACAAGTCAAAACAATGTATCTGCCATCAATTAAAAGAAATTTTATGACCACTTTTCTCATTAAGTGGATAGTGCATTTCAAGGAAATTTATATATGTGAGGGAGTGAACTCAAAAATCTAAAGAGGTAACAGGGAATTGACTCTTGATGGACATGGCCACCTAGACCTCCATTGTTCATGTACCTGAAACTAAGGAACAAACAAAGGGAAAAACCACAAGGAGCACAGAGGAATTGTGCAAGCACAGTTTCCCCAGTGGCAGATGAAGAAAAGTACCCTATGTATTTTCACATCTAACCTGCTCAGCCTGAGGGACAAGCTCCCTTGGGACTTTCATGTCTAGATCTTAGTCTTGTTAGAGTGCTTTCAGAATGTCAGGACAATAGATAGGTGTCTACAAATGAAGACTGGAAGCCAGATGTATAGCATGAACTGCCACTTCAAATACAACCTGTGCAATTTCTGGACATGCACCTGAAAAAAAAATGTTTTAACAGTCAGTCAGGTAAGAGAGTGAATTAGGATTACAATGTCCCATTCTTTAGTCTGTCAGTTTGTAACATTAAACCCCAATAAGCAGGGTACGGGCTGATTTCTTTTCTAGTGATCACTGTGTGTGATGCTCATGAAAGCTCTTTGGCTTCTGTATTTCAATGCTGTTTCATCTAATTACAATGTACTTGGTTCTTCTTTGGAGACTGTGTAGTTCTCCAAATCAGAAAGATCTAAATATTGAAAGTGTGATAAACAAAATTAAGTTATGATTGTACAGAGCAGTCTGGTTGATAGTTTTCTTTAATTGGTAAATAAAGATCCCTCAGGATCTTTATAATTTTTCCTCAGTTCATTAATTATTTTCTTCATCTAGTTATTTCTAAGGCTTGAGTGATTACCCCTTTGTAGGAATCACACCAGTGCCAGCCTCTGTTCACCTCTTCTGCAGCTAAGGATTTCTCTTGGTGCCTCCCAGCACCATGGGCCCTCCATACACTTCTTCCTTTATATACAGTGTGAATCCAGGGCATCTTTAAAAGAAAGGAAACAGAGGAAGTTACGTCTCATAGCTATGTCTGCTCTGCTCAGAATTTCTTATGGAGGTAATTCAGGTACTTTCCTAATACTGAGAAGAAAAGAAAACAACTCAAACAGTGTCATTTTAATGTTTCTTAAAGTGTACCCAAATATTAAATGTTTTGTAATTAATTTACTCATAATTAGTTAAGAATTTTACATTCATTGAAACGAACAATATTACTTTAATCATGCACTTGAAATAAAAGGATATATTTTTACAGAAAATGAGTTTTGAAAGAAAGGAAGACAGGAGTTGCATTTAAACAGGCAACCTTATAGACAAAACATGTTTTTTATGATAGACTACCTGGATGCTTCCAGAATCTAAGGAGGAAACAGAAAAGCTTCTGGGGTCAAAGAGGAGAACCCAGCTACCATTGCACAAAGATGGAGCCAGAAGAGAAGAGAAGAAAGTTCTTTAGTGTGTCATGAGTGAGCTCATTTTAAGGTAAGTTATTTTTTAATTTTTTTATTATTATTTTCTTTATTTACATTTCAAATACTATCCCGAAAGTTCCCTATACACCACCCACCGGCCCTGCTCTCCTACCCACCCACTCCCACTACTTGGCCCAGGCCTTCCCTTGTGCTGGGGCATATAAAGTTTGCAAGACCAAGGGGCCTCTCTTCCCAGTGATGTCCGATTAGGCCATCTTCTGCTACATATGCAGCTAAAGACACAAGCTCAGGGGTACTGGTTAGTTCATATTGTTGTTCCACCTACAGGGTTTCAGTCCCCTTCAGCTCCTTGGGTACTTTCTCTAGCTCCTCCATTGGGGACCCTGTGTTCCATCCAATAGCTGGCTGTGAGCATCCAAAATGACCCAATAAGCTAGACCACAAGGAAAGACAGGATTTCCAGTATACTAAATTGAGTGTTTGTCAGTTGTTGCTGGTAAAGTGAGGGAGAGGCTGCAGAATCCTCACAGGAAGAGCTTTTCTGAATAAGGGTCACTAGGATTTAAAAACAAACAAACAAACAAACAAACAAAAACACCTCTAAGAAAACAGAAGCAAAAAAAAAAAAAAAGCACAATGTATAATGCAGTGTATAAACACAATGTAACTTGGCCCATCAGAGAAAAACACAACTATAGGCCCAGTACTTGGAAGGCTAAGGTAGAAGAACTGTGCTTATATGAAGATCGTGTCCTAATAAACAAAGAAACAAAAACAAAGGAAGGGCTCTGAGGAAATGGCCCCATCTATTAAGTGCTTGCTATCCGTGCAAGAAGACACAGGTTCAGAACCTTAACATTCAACAATTAAAAAATGGGTGTGATAATCTGTGTTTGAGAACAGAGACCTGGGGGAGTATAGTCAGAAGAATTTTTGGAGCTCTCTGTGGAGTTAGTCTAGGAGAACCAGTGACCTACATATTCAGTAGAACACCCTACCTCAATAAATGATAGATAGATAGATAGATAGATAGATAGATAGATAGATAGATAGATAGATAGATAGACAGATAAAGATTTAGACAGCCCATTGCCTCTACGTGTGCTCACATACCCTTAAAATTTAACTTGGAAATATTTAATGCCTTATATTTAGGGAACTTGAACACCAACATCAAATAAAATTGAGGAGAATATACACACTGCCAGACTCTTTGGCTGCTGTGATCATTTGCTTCCATGATGTTTCCTAGGTTGTGAATAAAAACAATTCTAAATGAGAACATTTCTATTTTTCTGCATTTTACAGAGAAAAAGTACAGTTACTACTATATTAAAATACAGCTTTCCTTTTCATTTTTATGTATGAAAATGTACTAATTTTGTTTTTAAAATTAGCTTGCAAGATAGTAGATTTCCACATGGGATTTTCAAGCATATTTCATTTTGGTTAATTTTGCTCCCCCTCTTGCCCTATCCCTGTCTCCTCCTCTTATATTGGTCCCCTGTAATTCCCTTCTACATTGTTCCACTGTCTTCCACTTTCTTTTTTTTTTTTTTTTTTTTTTTTTTTTTTTTTTTTTTATTTTTGTTTTCCTAATCACATGGTCCCCTTCCTAGTTTTCTGGTTTTTGCCCATGTTCACTCCAACTTGGATCCGCATATTTAACTAGAATATAAGAGACAACATAAAGTATTTGTCCTTCTGTGCCTAGTTTGCATTCTTAACATCACAGTTCTGACAAATCCATAATTTCAATTTACTTTTCAGATGGATAAAATTTCATTGTGTATAAGTACCAAGCTTTCATTATTTGTTGTTACTTGATGAACATCTAGGCTAATTCATTTTCATGACCATTGTGAATTCAGCAAGAATAAACATAGATATGCAGCTTATCTCTGTTGTAGTACATACAGTTCTTTGGGTCCATCTCAAATTCAGTATAGCTGGGTCACATGGTGGTCTTTAATTTTTAGAGAAACAAACAGCCTGATTCCCATGGTGGCTGCACCACTTTACATTCCTCAAGAGCATTTGTTGTCCTCTGCTCTCTTAATGAAGGTCATTGGGTCCAGAGTGAAAGAAATGTCAAAGGAGGTTAACTTGCACTTCTTTGGTAGCTAAGGAAGCTCAAAACTTTAAAATCATTTCTTAGCCACTCATATCTTATTTTTGAGAAATGTCTATTTAGGTATTTGGTCCACTTATTGATTTGTAGAGTTTCCTGGGGTTAACTATTGCAATCCATTACATACTTTAGGTGACACTAATCCTTTACCTGAAGTATACCTAGAGAATAGTTTTGCCCATTCTGTAGGCTCTATGGATAGCATCTTTGCTATGCAGAATATTTTAATTTCATGTAATCACATTCGCCAATTATTTTGGTGCTATGATTCTTTTCTTAAAAGGGCCAGTGGTTGGAATGAGTCCATCTACTATCATCCTCCTCCAGATAGAATCTTTCAAGTGTATTTACCTCCCAGATATCTACCTGGTAGACTATTTAAAAGCTACTCCATGGTGGAGCCAACTTAAAAAGAGATGAGGAGAAGACAGGGTCAAAATGGAAATGGTCCCATAAAGAAAATATGGTCTTCTTGAGTTCTATTAAAAGTCATTAACTAAAAACAAAATGATTAAGGATAATGTGGTAAATTAGAAGATGTTTGATCACAACCCACAACAGACATGTATTTAACATTGTTATTTAACATGATAATGGATAAACACCAGGAAAAAATTGAGAAGATATCATGGAAAACAATAACTATCTATCAAAATATTTTGGTTATGAAAAGAAAATCTATGGCCGGAAGGACTGGTCAACATGCAGGGTAGTATTATATACTAATTGTCCTTTCTTCTATAGGTGATGTCCAATCAAACCTCAGTCACTGAATTTCTCCTCCTGGGAGTGACAGACATACAAGAATTAAACCCTATTCTCTTTGTGATTTTCTTCACCATCTACTTTGTCAATATAACTGGAAATGGAGCCATCTTGATGATCGTCATCTTGGAC
>NW_018393315.1:15979-19131 GCF_900095145.1 Mus pahari
TGACATCTCGTTTGAGCTTCTGTGGTCCCAATCATGTCCATCATTTCTTCTGTGATATTAAGCCATTGCTGGATCTGGCCTGTGGAAACACTGAGCTCAACCTTTGGCTGCTCAATACAGTCACAGGCACCATTGCCCTCACTCCCTTTTTTCTGACATTTCTCTCCTATTTCTACATCATCACCTATCTTTTCCTCAAGACCCATTCTTGCACCATGCTCCACAAAGCACTTTCTACCTGTGCCTCTCACTTCATGGTTGTTATTCTGCTCTATGTTCCAGTTCTCTTCACCTACATCCGTCCTGCCTCAGGCAGCTCTCTGGATCAGGACAGAATCATTGCCATCATGTACAGTGTGGTCACCCCTGCTCTCAATCCACTCATCTACACCTTGAGAAACAAGGAAGTGAGGAATGCATTGAATAGGAAAGTTAGAAGATGGCTCTGACTTGAAGAAATCTAAATAACTCTGCTTTGGTGTAAATAACCAGGCAATAAGAAGTTAAGATACATTTCTGAACTTAAGATATATTCTTATGTATAATAGACATACACATATATTACTGAACAAATTGAATGATGTCAAATATATCTTATTGTATTGATCTTTTAGAGCAAGAGAAACTTAATTGGTGGTGATTTAATCATAGAATTCATTTCCTGAATTTTGTTTTGGCACATCAGTTGATAGAAGTTTACTTTAACTTACTTACTGCAATGTGTCTTGTATGCAACTAGGTATAGAAATTTGTGTATACTACCCATTTCTAGAATATTTAGTATTTATACTTGTTCATTTTTCAACTCATATTTTTTATGAATATCATTTCACTTGCTTCTTTTAAAGAATTATTAAAACTATGGTTTATCAATTGGAAATCTTATTTGCATATCATGAATGGGCTGCTAAAAATTTCAGAGACAAATCATTTCTTTTTCTAATTCTGTTTCTGTTAATTTTCAGCTATTGGTAGTGAATGGATAAGGTTTTATTTTTAAAATTTTATTATTGACTATTATTTTTGAGACTAGGTCTCCTATAACTCAGGCTGGCCTTGAATTCCTGATACTCATGCTTCAACTCTCAATTATAGGTCTATATATCTGCCTGGACCCTCCAGGCCTGGTGCCAGTTAAGTGGAGGCACAGAGTAGGACTTTGGTGTGGTTTTAAAGACTGAGTGTCTTCAGACATACTAGCTCTCTCTAACTATACTGAAATGCAGATGATAACTTCTAAAACACCCTTAAACCTTTTTTGCTGTGCGGATTAAAAACCCCTGGCTTAGGCAACTAACATCTGTAGTCTAACAGCAGGTGTGAATTAAGTAAAAAATAATTGCTTGAGCCTTTTCCCTGTTGTCCAGATGTCTCTTACTTGTCAGGCAAGGGTGTGGATTTTGGAACAATAAACTACTTTTGAATCAGGAGAAGAGAACAATGCTCACAGGACAAAAACTTTTACATAAGCAAATATGCATAAACTCACATAAATTCATCTATAGAGTCATTCATGCACATTTATACATTTCTGTTCAAACTAGTTGGGACCAGATTGCGTATATTATCACATTTACATACACACACACACACACACACACACACACATACACACACACACATGCATACATTCTCACAATTACATTCTTACACACACACATCCATACTTACTTATGCATTTTGAGAAAAGAAAAAAAAAACAAGTACTAATCCAGAAAGAACATATTCATTCTGGATGGAAAATGACCTCCAATCTTTATTCAAGAAAGAAAATTTATCTACACTTTTATTGCTAAATAAATTAAACCCAAGTCTGAAAGAAGAAAGCTCTGTTCTCTTTATTAAAACTAAGCCTGGCCAGACAGTGGTGGCACACGCCTTTAATCCCAGCACCTGGGATGCAGAGGCAGGCAAATTTCTGAATTCGAGGCCAGCCTGGTCTACAGAGGGAGTTCCAGGATAGCCAGGTCTACACAGAGAAACACTGTCTCAGAAAAAAAAAATGACTAAGCCTGCCTTATTATTAAGAAAAGACCTGTTTTGTTCCTTCTGCTCTCCCTGCAGCACCTTCTTTTTCCTTCTTTCCTTCTGCATTCTGCATATTGCTCTCTTAGTTTGTTATGTTGCCTAGAGTTTCTAAGTTATTCTACTCTGTATACTCCCTCTAACCTATCTCTCTCCTCCTGCTCTGATATCACAGTAATTCTTTAACTCTCAATGCCTTTTCTCCCAATGCTATGCCTTTACTGCTAAGTTCTTTTTTAGCACAGTTCTGTTTAAAACATTCTCTTGTGTCCAGAATTTAAAAAAAAAAAAATCCTCAGTTCTGTTCTAAAAAGCTCTGTTCAGATCTGTCATCTTTAAAAAAAAAAGGGGGGGGGATTCTGTCTAAAAAAAAAAATACTCCTCAGCTCAGTTCTGACGGTCTCCTTTGTCCTCAGCATGTATACATCTTTCAGAATACATGATCACATGGTAAAAAGTTCATCACAAGTTCACACCTAGATTCAAATCGTAATTCAAGGAAAAAGTTTGCAACAGTAAATATCATTAATGCATATCCATTAGGAGTATTTAGGTACTGGTAATAATGACACATGCTCCACTATGTTCATAGCTGCCCTATTTATAACAGCCAGAAGCTGGAAAGAACCCAGATGTCCTTCAACAGAGGAATGGGTACAGAAAATGTGGTACATTTACACAATGGAATACTACTCAGCTATTAAAACAATGAATTTATGAAATACTTCGGCAAATGGATGTATCTGGAGAAAATCATCCTGAGTGAGGTAACCCAATCACAAAAGAACTCACTTGATATGCACTCACTGATAAGGGGATATTAGCCAGAAACCTAGAATACCCAAGATACAATCTCCAAAATACAAGAAAATCAAGAAGCAGGAAGACCAACACGTGGATACATCATTCCTCCCCAAAATAGGGAATAAAATACCCATGAAAGAAGTTGCAGAGACAAAGTTTGGAGCTAAGACGAAAGGATAGACAATCCAGAGACTGCCCCACCCAGGGGTCCATCCCATAATCAGTCACCAAACCCAGACACTATTGTATATGCCAGGAAGAACTTACTGAAAGGACACTGATAAAGCTATGTCTTGGGAGGCTATGCCAGTGCCTGGCAAATA
>NW_018393315.1:19626-22315 GCF_900095145.1 Mus pahari
ATAGGGGACATTCGGGATAGCATTTGAAATGCAAATGAAGAAAATATCTAATAAAATAAGTTTACAACAGTAAGTATCATTACATGCATAGCCATTAGGAGTATTTATCTAGCTTAAAATTGATCACCTGAGACAACTTCACAGGTTCACTGAGAGTTGAACTAAGTAAGTTATAGTGAAGTTTCCTATAGATAAACCTAGTCAATATTTTGTGTTCTGTCCTAGCACCTATAATAAGTCATTATCTCCCTTTTATGAGCTTTGGTTAACGGTTTTATGGCCTCTTGGAGTGTGCTCTGAGAAGTAGAAAGTCTGGTTAGTATCTAGAGGCAATTAACTGGTGGCACGTGGTGAGACTGACAGAGTTCACACTGCAGTTTTGAGTATCAGAAAGAACTTAATAGCAGTCCCACTATAAAAGAGCTGATATAATTTTAGGAATTCTTATAGGATCATCATTTAGATTTAAGAAGTCATCTTTTAGCCGGGCGTGGTGGCGCACGCCTCTAATCCCAGCACTCGGGAGGCAGAGGCAGGCGGATTTCTGAGTTCGAGGCCAGCCTGGTCAACAAAGTGAGTTCCAGGACAGCCAGGGATATACAGAGAAACCCTGTCTTGAAACCACCCCACCAAAAAAAAATTAAAAAAATAAGAAGTCATCTTTTTATATACCATCACTACTAGACAGTACATTTTTGTAGATCTGCAGAGATCTGCTCAAAGGGTGGACTAATACCTAGTGATTGCCATGTATGTTTAATAATACAGAGAAAGCATACTAATAGCAGGAATCTTTCCTAAAATGATTTTCTCCTGGGCCTTGCCTATGGGAAAAAAATGTTTATCCAGGCAGACCATCTCAGGAAGATCTGCTAATTATTAGGTTGTCAGATGATGGCTCCTGGCAAAAACCTAGCTTTATAAACAGTTTAGATAATATACTTCATTAAGTAGACATATCAAATGTATATAAGCAGAAGGATGTTGAAATATTTTACATCTGACTGTCAAAACTCTGAAAAATCTGCTTAGTAACTTCTCTTTTCCCACCAACACTCAGAGGGTTGAGTAGACTTAGCTACCAGTGTTCAAGTTGCAATACAGTCCAATGTGAGAGTGTGCCTTGTGGTTAGATTGCTTCAAGCCTATTTTATTTGTCAAATTTCTTTATTTAATATTTACATGCATATAATGTGTTTGTATCCAATCCACCCACTAGTCCTTGTTCTCCAACTCCTCCTCTATATACCCTTCCTGTTCACCATACAACTTCCTGTGCTTTCTGTAGTGAAGTAAATGTTTGTATACAAACAGTGTTGCTGTACACTAGATATGAAAATGCAGTTGTGCACATGAACTCACAATGCCCGGGACTGAACACACAAGTTTTCCACAAGATTAAGCCAAACAAAATCCCATGAATTTCCACTCTTGGCTGAAGAGCTTGGGCAGTAAATAGCTACTTGGAGAAGGAGAGTCCTTTTTCTTCAGGAATGTGGGCAACGCTCTAGTATGTGTGTGCACACATAAGCACATAAAGGCAGGACAAAATGTATTCAGTATGTATTCAGTGAGAATTTAAAAACAAAAATGAAAAAAAAAAGTTCATGAACTTACCCCTCCTAAAAAGCAAGACAACTACAGATATTAAAAAGAAAACAATAAACTTCAAGGTGGAAGAGATCTTTGCTCTTGACCAAAGGTGAAAAGCTCCCTCCTTCAGTTCCTGCAAAGGGGCCACAAAGCTGCAGAAAATGTGCCTGAGTAGGAAAGCTCTTTGGTGATAAGCTAGGGCAGGTCCTATGGAGATGGTCACCACTGTTAGGTGCTCACAACCAGCAAAACATTTCCTGCTAATCCAAAATTTCCCATATTTGTCACCTAAATATTTGAAGTTTTTCCTCAGTATCATTTAGTGAATGTGTCTATTTTCTTACTATCTAGATACTTCAGTTTGGATTCCATCAAAGTAACAATGATCATTTCTAAATGAGCGGAGGCAGCACCCTTATCAAACTTTACTTTTCAAATAATGCTATCAAATTTTACTTTACAATCTTTGGAAGGACTTCAGAGATCATGCATTGGTTAAAAGCACTGGCTGCTCTGGCATGGACATGGTGATTCTGCCTGTGATCCAATTCTCAAGGCATCTGATGCCCTCTTCTGGCCACCTGGATGAGTGTGGCTTCCAGGCAAACATGCAGACGATACCCTTCTCCCTTGCTCACACATTAAAACAACAGCAATAAAATCTCTTGAAAACATTTTAGATTTCATTTTAAAAAGAAAAAAATTCATAGAGTCGTGGGTTTTGTTTTTATTTAAATTGCCCAGGTTGTGTGAGCAATATTTATTTACTTGTTTATCTATGCCCTTCTGGGTTATTTTTGCACGGTTACCAGGTGAAGGTGGGTGCCTTTACTCACTTCTCTGGAAACTAATGTGCTCTGATTTTCTCATTTTCAGGAAAGCTAGCCGGGATTCGTAATTTAGGTTACAAAAGGATTTCTGCTCAGTGGTACAAGCTGCACACTGTGAAAGTTTCATGTCTTCAAAGTTTCTTGAAGACCTTTGTTTTGTTGTTGTTGTTGTTTATTATTATTTTCTTTATTTACATTTCAAATGCTATCCTGAAAGTTCCCTATACCCCCTCCCCCCGCCCCTGCTCCCCTACCCACCCACTCCC
>NW_018393315.1:22825-38716 GCF_900095145.1 Mus pahari
TCCGCTTATCAGTGAGTGCATATCTAGTGACTTCTTTTGTGATTGGGTTACCTCACTAAGGATGATATCCTCCAGATACATCCATTTGCCCAAGAATTGAAGACCTTTGTTAATAACTACTTTTAAAAAACTTCTGATTGGGTCTGGTGAGTTTCAGATTATGCACCCCATCCCTGCTCTTCCCATCCTTCATATCTGCCCTTTGCCTTACAAAATACATGCCAAATAACACACACACACACACACACACACACACACACTCACACACACACAGACAACATCTCATCATGGAAGGTGTACTATGGCACAGTGTGTCCCACAGTATATCCTTCTGTCCACATACCTTCACTTGCATGTTCATTGCAATGGGTCATTGGTCTGGTTCCAGATTTCTGGCTTCTTTGACACCATCAATATCCGATCCTCACTGGGACTCCTCTTCGTTATTCTGTTGTTGCCCTGTGTACTGGAGATCCTGGAGCTTTTGGATCAGCAAGACTGGTCCTTTCACACATCTTAAATGTTTGTACATGGTAGAGATTTTAGAGTGGGACAACTCAGAGCCCTGGATCTGAGCCTGGGTGATAGGTGAGCTGGTCAATGTACCATCAGGGTAAGCTCTCCAGGACTGCTTTTCTTAAGCCAATCTAATAACATCTGCAGGAAGCAAGGTCAGTTTCTCCTGGGTCATCTCAACCACACTCATGCATCCAGCCTACTCCACTGTGCAGCCTAGTCAAGGCAGAGGGCCTACTCTCCCAATTGCTGCATTCTCATCTGTGCCCAATTATCCAGGGCTAGTTCTACTGTGCAGCCCAGACCAGGTACAGGGCCAGTGCTCCTAAAATCCTCAGCCTGAGGAACAAGGCCAGCTCATCTGCCCTCTTGACCAAAGAGAAAGCTCTCCCAGCTGCTACAGGTGAGGCCAGTGAGACAGCAGACAATATCCATGCTGTCTAGCCACCTCACAGCAGAGGAGCAGAGTGCTCAGCCCTCCAATGCTCTTGACCTTGGGCCTGGATCACTCTACCCTATCCGCAGCTCTAACGTGTTGCTAAGGTGAACTGCAGGGCCTGCTCTCCCAAGTGTTACAAGTGGTGAGAGGAAGGAGGAGGACAGCACCTCTATACACACCCCACCTCATGGCAGAGGAGTGGTGGGACCAGCTCTCCCCGCCACACACACACACACACACACACACACACACACACACACACAAAACTACTTACTGTAGTCCCCACACCCGGGGTCAGCTCTCCTGTGCTGTCCAGGCCAGGTACGCTATCCACTCTCCCCGATGCTGCAGGTGGTGAGTTTGTATGACCCCATCGTAGCTTCGAGAACTACACCTGTGCCACCATACAGTCGACCACTGGTGGTAGGATCAGTTCTCCCACATTTGTGTTGTCAGGGCCAGCTCACCCTCAGCCCCACCTCCACCACCAGGGCAAGCTCCATGGTGCTTCCTGGGGAAGGTTCCGGGCCTGGTCTTCCAAATGTGACAGCTGCTGAGATATGGGGTCACTTTTAAAAGCACTGCAACCAGTGAGGGGCAGAGCAACTTCTACACAGCTACTAAAAATCTAAATGATACCCTGCCATTGCCCTGAAAGTGATGCCTCTATGTTCTCTAGTGATAATATGGACCATGGACATAGATAACACCTCCTGCTGATGCTTTATCAAGGATCCAGTCATGATTCTCAATAGCTCCTCAGGCTTGAACCTCATCAAGGCCCCAGGTGGTAGGACTGGCCACTCACAACAGGCCACTTTTCTCCACCCTCCATTCCATCTTTCTTCATAGCACACAAGCTGCTCCATTTCTTTTTCTCTTTCATCTGTCCACCACATGCTTGCACATTGTGGAGGCCACTGCTGCAGACTACCTTGACTGGTGGGCCCCTGAATGACTTCCTTTGATTGACCTTCAGGGATGAAGTCAACTGTGCCAAGCACTTGAGTGCAGGTCTGTGGGTGACAGGATGGCTCTACATTATGATAGGCAGGGCTCTGTGTGTGTATAGCCCACCCTTGCTGAAGGGCATGTCTCTGGGCATCTTTTCCCACTCTCACCTGAGGCATGGCATAATGCAGATCTTTGTCTTCCGCCTCCCATGCAGTACCACCTGAATTTGATTTGATTTGATTTGATTGATTTTTATGTATCCAGCATAAAACAATTTTTGCCACCAAGCCAAGCATCAACCTACGATAAACAAACTGAAACTTTCTCTGCCCCTGACTCATATAAGAACCATGCCACCAATATGGTATTTCTTTGCTCATTGCCACAGGAGTATACTGTCCTTTAGAAAGTAAGATATATGGATACTTTAAGGAAGTTGTATTTGCTGAGAGCAAGAAACTGTGCTGCACAGCTCTCTTTGTTCTGTGAATCTGATTACAGTATAAATTAAATTTAGGAATGAAAGGGCTGCCGGGCATGGTGGCACATGCCTTTAATCCCAGCACTTGGGAGGCAGAGGCAGGCAGATTTCTGAGTTCGAGGTCAGCCTGGGCTACAAAGTGAGTTCCAGGATAGCCAGGGTTATACAGAGAAACCCTGTCTCGCAAAACAAAACAAAACAAAACAAAACAAAACAAAACAGAATGAAAGGACTATGGATGGTGTGTGGAAGGCTTTTAAAGGTAGCATGGAACAAAACTGTGTAGAGAGGTAATTTTACCTCATAAGTAGTATGACATACATACACATGAAAGTAGATGGAGAACAGGAATTGAAAGGGAGGTGGTTTGGGAAAATGAGGGGATACTTTGATAACAGATATATGTGGTTGTCTCTATGGGATCTACTTTGGACTCTATGGAGGTGAGGTTGTATTTGGGATTTATTGTGTGAGGAAAAACTAAAGAAAAACATGTGGAAGAGCACATCTCACTATGAGAGAATCTCAGCTATGCACACTTGGCAGCATTAATATTTTGAAAATGCCTATACTTCCCACAGAAATTCCATGTATGAATTTTGCACTGTTCTCATCAAAAGCAATGATATTTTGGGCAGAGATAAAAAGGAAGAAACTTCATATGGAGTTTGAAAAGACCCTGAAGGGCCAACAATGAGGAGAAAGGACAATGTTGGAGGCGTTAAAATATTTGATCCCAGCTACTCTAAGAGAAACCATTGCAAACATGTTTCTAAGACAAAACAAAAGGACCAGTGAGATGGAATAGAGGTCACAAAATTTAACCTGAATGTCCAGAATTATTAGGTTTTCTTCTTTTTAACACATGTATACAACATAGTTGAGTGTGTGAGAGCACATGTTTCTTTGTGTTTGTTCATTTGCTTGTGGAAGTATAAAATTTATGTTTGCTATCTTCTTTAATCACTCATCACTTTATTGAGGCAAGGCCTCTCCCTGAACCAAGAGCTCTTTGATATGGCTCATGTAGCTAGCCAATTTTCCCCAGGAATTTTCAGTCTTTGCCTCCTGAGTATTGGTGTTTCAGGTTGTCACCATTCAAGTATGGCTTTTAGGAGGGTCTTGGAATTAAAAACTATATTGTCCATGCTTGCACAGCAAGTGCACTATCCCCTGAGCTATCTTGCCAGCCAACATTGAAGGTATCAAGACAGATGTTGGTGAAAAGAGAAACTAATTAACAAGTGACACTAACAAAACATGATATCATTCCACAGAAGATGGACAGATCTCCAGTCAGTCATAGTGGTATATTTCTGTAATTCCAGGACTTGGGAGATGAAGACAGGAGAATAAAAATGAGGAAGACTATTCAATACCCCAAATGAAACAATGTATCTGCCATCAATTAACAATTTTATGTCCATTTTTTCCTATTAAATTTACAGTGAACTTCCAGGAAATTTGTACTGGTGGTGGAGTAAACTAAAAACTCTGAAGAGATTAAAAAAAAAATTGACTGTGTTGATGGGCATGCCACCTAGCCTTCTCTTGTTCATGTACCTGAAACTATGGGGAAAACACAAGGAGCACAGAGAAATTATGCGAGCACATTTCCCCTATGGCAGGTGTGAAAAAATTAATTTTTCTCATCTATTCTGCTCAGCCTGAGGGACAAGCTCCCTTGGGGCTTTTATGTCTAGAGCTCAGCCTTCTTAGAGTGCTTGCAGAATTTCAGGGTGGTAGAGAGGTGTCGATAGTTGAAGACTTTAAGCCAGACATACAGCATGAACTGTCACTTCAAATATTTCCAAACTTGTACAATTTCTGCACATGCTCCTGAAAAAAAAACATGTTTTTAACAGTCAGTCAGGTAAGAGAGTGAATTAGGATTAAAATGCCCCAATCTGTCAGTTTCTAACATTAAACACCAATAGGCAGGGTTCAGACTGATTTGCTTTCTAGTGATGGACTCCTCACTGTGTATGAGGATCAGGAAGCTTCTTTGGCTTCTTTAATTTATTGCATTGTACTTGGTTCCTGCTTGGAGAATATTTAGTTTTCCATATCTGAAAATTCTAAGTATTAAAAGTGTGGTGAACAAGAATGAGTTCTGATTTACAGAGAAGTCTAGTTAGTAGTTTTCCTTAATCTGTAAATATTTTCCCTATATTTGTTTTAGTGCTACTATTTTGATTTCTGGCTCAGAGAATAATAAATATATTTTGCAATGGGGCTAGGTTTTAAACATGAATTTCTGTTGTGTTTATAAACACATAGAAGAGGCATCACCATGAATTGTTTAAAAGCAACCCTTGACAGAATTACAGAAGTGGTAACCCCATTTCTCAGAATGTCTTCCAGCTATAAAGCTTAAAATCCTCGTGATCCTTATAAGTGTTCCACAGTTCATTAATTATTTTCTTGATCTAGTTATTTCTAAGGTTTGGATGATTCCTCCTTTGTAGGAATCATACTAGTGTCAGCCTCTGTTCAACTCCACTGTAGATAAGGAGTTCTCTTGGCACCTCCAAGTAGCATGGACCCTCCACACAGTTATTTTGATTCTTCCTTTTGTACAGTGAATCCAGGGTATCTTTAATAAAAAGGAATCAGAGGAAGCTACCTCTCAAAACTATGTCTGCTCTGATCACTGTTATTTAGGAAGGTAATTCAGGTACTTTCCTAATATAGAAGAGAAGAGAAGAGAAGAGAAGAGAAGAGAAGAGAAGAGAAGAGAAGAGAAGAGAAGAGAAGAGAAGAGGAGAGGACTTTAAAAGTCTTTTAGTAAACTGTGAAAGTATAGTAAAATATTAAATGTTTTACAATTAATTTACTCATAATTACTTAAGAATTTTACCTTCATTGAGAGAAACACTATTATTTTAATTAATTATGCACTTAAAAACAAAAGGATACATTTTTACAGAAAATGAGTTTTGAAAGAAAGGAATAGAGGGATTGCATCTGAAAAAAAGGCAGACTAATACAGAAAACATATTTTTAGATGATAGAAGAGCTGGACAATTCCAGCATCTGTGGAGAAAACTGAGATGAGGCAGACAGGCTCCTGGGATCTCAGAAGAGAACACAGCTACCATTGGCACACTGATGGAGTTAGAACAGAGGAGAGGAAAGTTCTTTAGTATCTGATGAGTGAGCTTATTTTTAGGATAAGAGGAATAAGGGACCCAAGAAGCTAGACCGGATTTCAAGTATACTAAAGTGAGTATATACCAGTTGCTGCTGGCGAAATGAGGGAGGGACTGCAGAGGATACAGGGGGAGAACTTTTCCGATCCAGGGTCTCTGAGATTGAAAAAACACCTCAGGGCATCTAGAAAAACAGAAGCACAAAAAGCACAAGTCATAATGCAAGGTAAGTTGGATGACAGAGCAACACAGGTCTATAACCCCAGCACTTGGGAAGCTGAAGTAAGAGAATTGTACTTATATGGAGACTATTTTCCAATAAACAAACAAACAAACAAATAAATGAAGGAAGGAAGAGGTCTGGGGAAATGGCCCCATCTGTTAAGTGCTTACTATCCAAGCAGAAAAAAAAAAACAGGTATAGGTATAGGTCCTTAACACTCAGCAATAAAGAATGGGTGTGGTAACCTGTGTTTGAGTACAGGGACCTGGGGAAGTAGAGGCAGGAGAATTTCTGGAGCTCTCAGTCAAGTCAACCTAGGAGAACTGGTGACCTACAGATTCAGTAGGACACTGTACATAAATAAATAAATAAATAAATAAATAAATAAATAAATATATTTACGAAGATATCTGATATCAGCCAATTGTTTCTACGTGTGCTCACATACCTTCAGAAATTTAACTTGGAAATACTTAATGGATTATATTTTAGGGAACTTGAAGTGCAACATCAAATATAGTTCAGAAGAATATATGCAAATATTGTCAGACTCTTTGTCTATTGTGATCATCTGCTTCCATGGTGTTTCCTAGATTGTGAATAAGAAGTCTATATAAGAACATTTCTATTTTTTTCTACATTTTACATAGACAAAATATAGTTACTGTTATATTTAAAACATAGCTTTCCTTTTCTTTTTATGCATTAAAAATGTGTTAATTTTTTAAGTTAGTTGCAAGATAATGGATTTCCCTGTGGGATTTCTCAAACATACTCATTTTCATTGATTTTGTGCCCCTTCCTGTCATCTCCCTGTCTCATTATGTTGATCCCCTGGACTTCCTTTACACATTGTTCCACTGTTTTTCTTATTTGTTCTAGAAATCTCTCCTTTTCCTAGTCACATGATCCTCTTTCTAGTTTTGTGGTTTTTAACCCATGCTTATACCCTCTTGGATCGACATATTTAACTAGGACTGTATATAAGAAAGAACATATGGTATGTTCATTTCTGTGCCTTTGTTGCCTGCTTAACATCACAGAATTAGTTCCACGTATTTTTCTGCAAATCCATAATTTCAATTTACTTTTCAGGAGGATAAAATTTCATTGTGCTTAAGTACCAAGTTTTCATTATTTGTTATTAATTCATGAACATCCAGGTTAATTCATTTTCGTGACCATTGTGAATGCAGCAGGAATAAACATAGATATGTAGCTTATCTCTGCAGTAAGACATACAGCTCTTTGGGTCCATCTCAAATTCAGTGTAGCTGGGTCACATGATGCTCTTTAATTTTTAGAGAAACAAACAGCCTGATTTCCATGGTGTCTGCACCACTTTACATTCCTCAAGAGCATTTGTTGTCCTCTGCTCTCTTAATGAAGGTCATTGTGTCCAGAGTGAGAGAAATGTCAAAGGAGGTTAACTTGCACTTCTTTGGTAGCTAAGGAAGCTCAAAACTTTAAAATTATTTCTTAGCCACTCATATCTTATTTTTGAGAAATGTCTATTTAGGTATTTGGTCCATTTATTGATTTGTAGAGTTTCCTGGGGTTAACTATTGCAATACATTACATACTTTAGGTGACACTAATCCTTTACCTGAAGTATACCTAGAGAATAGTTTTGCCCATTCTGTAGGCTCTATGCATAGCATCTTTGCTATGCAGAATATTTTAATTTCATGTAATCACATTGGCCAATTATTTGGGTGCTATGATTCTTTTCTTAAAAGGGTCAGTGGTTGGAACGAGACAATCAACTCTCATCCTCCTCCAGTTAGAATCTTTCAAGTGTATTTACCTCCCAGATATCTACCTGGTAGACTATTTAAAAGCTACTCCATGGTGGAGCCAACTTAAAAAAAGAGATAAGGAGGAGATAGGATCAAAATGGAAATGGTCACATAAAGAAAATATGGTGGGCTTGTGTTCGATTAAAAGTCACTAACTAAAAAGGAAATGATTGGGCTGGTGAGATGGTTCAGTGGGTAAGAGCACCCGATTGCTCTTCTGAAGGTCCGGAGTTCAAATCCCAGCAACCACATGGTAGCTCCTAACCATCCGTAACAAGATCTGACGCCCTCTTCTGGAGTGTCTGAAGACAGCTACAGTGTACTTACATATAATAAATAAATAAATCTTTAAAAAAAAAAAAAAAAGGAAATGATTAAGGATGATGTAGTAAATTAGAAGATTGTTGATCACAACCCACAACAGACATGTATTTAACATTGTTTTTTAACATAATAATGGATAAATATCAGAAAAAATTGAGAAGGCATCATGGAAAACAATAACTACCTCTCAAAATATTTTGGTTATGAAAAGAAAATCTATAGCAAGAAGGACTGGTCAACATGCAGGGCAGTATTATATACTAATTGTCCTTTCTTATAGGTGATGGCCAATCAAACCTCAGAAATTCAGTCTCTGAATTTCTCCTCCTGGGAGTGACAGACATACAAGAATTAAACCCTATTCTCTTTGTGATTTTCTTCACCATCTACTTTGTCAATATAACTGGAAATGGAGCCATCTTGATGATCGTCATCTTGGACCCAAGACTCTACTCACCTATGTATTTCTTCCTGGGAAACCTAGCATTCTTAGATATCTCCTATTCTACTGTAACAGTGCCAAAGATGCTGCAGAATCTCCTCTCCACAAGCAAAGCTATTTCCTTCTTGGAATGCATAACTCAGCTCCATTTCTTCCACTTCCTGGGTAGCACTGAGACCATGCTGCTGCCAGTGATGGCATTTGACCGCTTTGTGGCTATCTGCAGACCACTCCACTATTCCATCATCATGAATCACCAGCTTTGTATACGCATGACTGTTACTATCTGGACCGTGGGCTTTTTCCATGCTTTGCTTCACTCTGTAATGACATCTCGTTTGAGCTTCTGTGGTCCCAATCATGTCCATCATTTCTTCTGTGACATTAAGCCATTGCTGGATCTGGCCTGTGGAAACACTGAGCTCAACCTTTGGCTGCTCAATACAGTCACAGGTACCATTGCCCTCACTTCCTTTTCTGTGATATGTCTCTCCTATTTCTACATCATCATCTGTCTTCTCCTCAAGACCCGTTCTTGCACCATGCTCCACAAAGCACTGTCTACTTGTGCCTCTCACTTCATGGTTGTTGTTCTGTTCTATGCTCCTGTTCTCTTCACCTACATTCGTCCCGCCTCAGGCAGCTCTTTAGATCAGGACACAATCATTGCCATCATGTACAGTGTCGTCACCCCTGCTCTCAATCCACTTATCTATACCTTGAGAAACAAGGAAGTGAGGAATGCATTGAATAGGAAGGTGAGAAGATGGCTCTAACTTGAAGAAATCTAAATAACTCTGCTTCAGTGCAAATAACCAGGCAATAAAAAATTAAGATACATTTCTGAAATTAAGGTATGTTCTTATATATAATAAATGTACACATATATTACTGACCAGACTGAATATAATGTCAAATATATCTAAATATATTGATCTTTTAAAGCAAGGGAAGCCTAATTTGTGGCCCTCTAGTCATAGAATTTTTTTTCACTGAATTTGATTTTGACATATCAGTTGATGACATTGACTTGTAACTTACTGTAACATGTCATGTATGTACCTGGGTCTAGAAATTTGTGTATACTACCTATGTCTAATATATTGATCATCTTTCAACTTATATTGTTTGGATGAATTACTATTATGTTTGTTTATTTTGAAGAATTATTAAAACTATGGCTTCTCAATTTGAAAAGTTAGTTGCAAATTATGAGTGTTCTACTAAAAGTTTCAGTGATCAAACATTTATTTTAAGCCTAATTTTGATTCTGTTAATATTGGTAGTGAGTGGATAAAATTTTATTTGTAAAATTTTATTACTGATTATTATTTTTGAGGTTAGATTTCCTGGAGCTCAGGTTGGCTTTGAATTCCTCATGACTTGCTTCCAACACTTTTTTTTTTTAAAATAAAAGTTTTTTCTTTACTTAGTTTTTTAAAGGTTAAAAGATTGAATGCACAGTATGATCAGGTTTTGTGAAAATAAAATATACATATACACAAACAAGATACATAAATCCACTTGGAAAGATATACCAAGATATGTACAGTGTGTACTAAGGATCAAGTTACCTAATTGTGTCTTTTCCTTGCTTACTTAAATGCTATCCTGAAAGTTCCCTACACCCTACCCCCGCCCCTGTTCCCCTACCCACCCACTCCCACTACTTGGCCCAGGTCTTCCCTTGTGCTGGGTCATATAAAGTTTGCAAGACCAAGGGGCCTCTCTTCCCAGTGATGGCCGATTAGGCCATCTTCTGCTACATATGCAGCTAGAGACACAAGCTCAGGGGGTACTGGTTAGTTCATATTGTTGTTCCACCTACAGGGTTGCAGCCCCCTTCAGCTCCTTGGGTACTTTCTCTAGTTCCTCCACTGGGGACCCTGTGTTCCATCCAATAGCTGGCTGTGAGCATCTACTTCAGTGTTTGCCAGGCACTGGCATAGCCTCACAAGAGGCCACAATATCAGGGTCCCTTCAGCAGAATCTTGCTGGCATGTGCATTAGTATCTAGATTTGGTGGCTGATGATGGGATGGATTCCCACATGGGGTAGTCTCTGGATAGTCCATCCTTCCATCTTAGCTCTAAATTTTGTCTCTGTACCTATATCCTTTCATGAGTATTTTGTTCCTTATTCTAAGGAAGAATGAAGTATCCACATGATGGTCATATTTCTTGGTTTTCTTGTGTTTTACAAAATGTATCTTGGGTATTCTAAGTTTCTGGGCCAATATCCGCTTATCAGTGAGTGCATATCTAGTGACTTCTTTTGTGATTGGGTTACCTCACTAAGGATGATATCCTCCAGATACATCCATTTGCCCAAGAATTTCATAAATTGATTGTTTTTAATAGCTGAGTAGTACTCCATTGTGTAAATGTACCACAGTTTCTGTATCCATTCCTCTATTGAGGGACATCTGGGTTCTTTCCAGCTTCTGGCTATTATAAATAAAGCTGATATGAACATAGTGGAGCATGTGTCCTTATTACCAGTTGGAAGATCTTCTGGGTATATGCCAAGAAGAGGTATTGTTGGTTCTTCCGGTAGTACTATGTCCAATTTTCTGAGGAACCGCCAGACTGGTTTCCAGAGAGGCTGTACAAGCTTGCAATCCCACCAGCAATGGAGGAGTGTTCCTCTTTCTCCACATCCTCGCCAGCATCTGCTGTCACCTGAATTTTTAATCTTAGCCATTCTGACTGGTGTGAGATGGAATCTCAAGGTTGTTTTGATTTGCATTTCCCTGATGACTAAGGATGTTGAACATTTTTTCAGGTGTTTCTCAGCCATTCGATATTCCTCAGTTGAGAATTCTTTATTTAGCTCTATACCCCATTTTTAATGGAGTTTTTTGAATTTCTGGAGTCCAGCTTCTTCAGCTCTTTGTATGTATTGGATATTAGTCCTCTATCAGATTTAGGATTGGTAAAAATCCTTTCCCAATCTGTCGGTGGCCTTTTTGTCTTGTTGACAGTGTCTTTTGCCTTACAGAAGCTTTGCAATTTTATGAGGTCCCATTTGTCAATTCTTGATTTTACAGCACAAGCCATAGGTGTTCTGTTGAGAAATTTTTTCCCTGTGCCCATATCTTCGAGGTTTTTCCCTACTTTCTCCTCTATCAATTTCAGCTCTTAATTGTTGGGATTATAGATCTGTATCTACCACACCTGCCTGGAACTTCCAGGCCTGGTGAAGATTGAGAGGAGACACAGAGTAGGACTCTGGTGTGGCTTTATCTCCAGATGGTCTAGCACTCTAACTGTACTGAAATGCTGATGATGATTTCTAAAATGTCCTAAAGACTTTCTTGCTCTTTCTGAGGGTTAAAATCCTCTGGTTTGGGTAACTAATACCTGTAGTTTAACAGCGGGGGCTGTGGGGTATTAAGTAAAGGATTAATTGCCAGAGACCTTTGCCTTTTGTCCACATGCCTCTTGCTTTTCAGGCTAGGGAAAAGTTTGAAGCAATAAACTCCTATTGAACTTGGACAAGAGAATAATGCTCATAGAATGAAAAACTTTCACATAAGCAAATATGTATGAACTCACATAAATTTACATACAGACTCATGCATGCACATTTATGCATTTCCATTCACACAAGTTGGGACCAACTTGCATACATTTTCACGATTACATATTTAGACACACACAGCTACACATTTGGGGCAAATGACAAATCAACAGTGCAGAAAGAAGTCACTCATTTTAGATGAAAAATCGTCTCCAATCTTTACTGCAGACAGAAAGAAAAAGCTTCTACCCTGTTAATGGTAAATGAATTAAACCCAAGTTCATAAGTAGAAATCTTTGACACTTTTAATAAGACTAAGCCTGCCTTGTTATTAAGAAGAGGCCTATTCTGTCTCATGGTTAGGAGACTGCCTGCTCCTTCTGCTCTCTGCACCTTCTTTTTTTTCTTTCTCTCGCCATTCTGCATATTGCTCTCTTAGTTTGTTACGCTACCTAGAGTTTCTAAGTTATTGCACTCTGTATTATCCTAATCTTGCTCTCTTCTCCTGTTCTGATGTCAAAATAATGCTCTTACTCTCAATGCCTTTTCTCACAATGCTGTGCCTTTATTTCTAAGTTCTTCTTGAGTTCAGCTCTGTCTGAAAAGTTCTTTTGTGGCCTGACTAAAAATTTATCCTCAGTTCTGTCTAAAAACTTCTCCTCAGCTCAGTTCTGACACTTCTCCTTTCCTCAGCATTTATACATCTTTCAGAATATATGATCACAAGATGAAAAGTTCATCACAAGTTCACACATAAAATCAAATCATAAATTGAATAAGAAGTTTACAACAGAGAACGTTTACATGAACATCCATTAAGAGTATGTATCTGGCTAAACATTCATCACCTGTCACAGCTTCAAAGATTGGTTGAGAGTTAAAAACCATAACTAAGTTATTAGTGAAGTTTTCTATAGATAAACCTAGTCAATATTTTGTGTTCTGTCCTAGCACCTATAATAAGTCATTATTTCCCTTTTATGAGCTTCAATTAATGGTTTTACAACCTCTTGGAATGTGCTCTGGTAGTAGAAAGTCTAGTTAGTATCTAGATGTAATAACTGGTGACACATGGGAGAATGACAGAATTCTCATTGCAGTTTTGACTATCAGAAAAGGAGCTAATAGCAGTCTCACTATAAAAGAGCTTAATAAATAATGATATAATTTTAGAAATTCTTATAGGGTAATCATTAAGAATTAAGAAGTCATCTATTTGTGTATGTAGCATAACTAAAAGACAGTACATCTTCATAAATCTGCAGAGATCTGGACAAAATACCTAGTGATTATTATACATGTGATGATAACAAGAAAAGGATACTAATAGCAGGAAACTTCCCTAAAATTTTTTTCTCCTGGGCCTTCTCTATGCTAGAAATCTGTTGTGGATTACTATAATCCAGGCAGATCATGTCATGAAGATCACCTGCTAGTTATTAGCTTGTGCTCTGATGGCACCTGACACACACCTAGCTTTATAAATAGTTTCGATAATATATTTCATTAAGGAAACATATCAAATGTATATAAGCAGAAGGATGTTGAAATATTTTACACCTGACTGTGGGAACTCCGCAAAATCTGGTTAGTAACTTCTCTTTTCCCACCAACACTTTGAGTGTTGCTACCAGTGTTCAAGTTGAAATGCAGTCCAAGGTGAGAGTGTTTCTTGTGGTTAGAATTTTTTAAGTCTATTTTATTTGTCAAATATCTTTATTTAATATTTACATGCATAAAATGTGTTTGTATCCAATCTACCCACTATATCCTGTTCTCTAACTCCTCCTCTATAAAGCCTTCATATTTACCATACAACTTCCTGTGCTTTCTCTGGTGAAGGAATAGATGTCTATGTACAAATTGTTTGCTGGACACTACACATGAGAATGCAGTTGTGCACATGACTTACAGTGCCCGGGACTGAACACACAAGTTTTTCACAAGATTAAGCCAGACAAAATTCCATGAATTTCCACCCTAGCTGAGGAGCTTGGGCAGTAAATAGTTACGGAAACGAGAGTATTTTTTCTTCAGGAATGTGGGCCATGCTATAGTATATGAGTGCACATACATACACATAAAGGCAGGACAAAATGCATTCGGTATGTATTCAATGAGATTTTTCCAGTGAAACCCATAAAGTCCAAGGAGTTACCCCTCAAAAAAAAAAAAAATGAAACAAAGATATTAAAAAGAAAACAAAGGCCAGCTATGTGCCATCTGCCTCACCAACTCAGAGGGTTCAAAGGTCCACAGAGGACTCTCCACGAAGCAGGGCCCCTAGCAAAGCCAGGGCCTCCAGATCACTGGCGAGTGGAAAGCAACATCAATTTCAAAGAATCCCAGAGGGTCTTGTGCCAGCAGGAACAGGAACAAAGGAACCCCACCTGACCAGAGGCAGGGATTCATTCCAGTCAGGGCCAGCTGCACACCATCTTCCCTGCGAACCCAGCAGAGGGTCCAAGGTATACAGAGGACTTTCCACTCCTCAGAACCCCTAGCACACCCAGGATGTTGGAATCCCTTGAGAGCATATGGACAGCAGAAGCAACAGGGCTTCCTGGACAGGGTCCCTTCAGGCCTTCATCCTCAGCCAGGATACAGAGCTGAGACCCAGACCCCTGAGCACCTTCCTTTCCAGAGGAGAGTCGGCCCACAGGGAGGGCTCTGACCCCAGGACTCAGGAGGTGGATCAGAGTTTCAGACTTCTGGACACCTGCCCTATAAGAGGAGATCTTGCCTGCAAAGAGTGCTCTGACCACTGGAACTCAAGTGAGAGCTGGACTCCAAGGAGTACTGACAGAGGCTAACAGAATCACAGGAGGAACAAACTCCAGCAAGAGACAACTAGAACATTAACACCAGAGATTACCAGATGGCAAAAGGCAAATGTAAGAATATTACTAACAGAAACCAAGAACACTAGGCATCATCAGAACCCAGTATGCCCAACACAGTGAGTCCTGGATACCCCAACACACTGAAAAGCAAGACTTGGATTTGAAATCATATCTCATGATGGTGGTAGAAGATTTTAAGAAGGGCATCAATAACTCACTTAAAGAAATACAGGAGAAGATTGCCTCCAAAAAGAAACTAGAGAGAGCATACACTAGCAGCCTGACAGCACACCTAGAAGCTCTAGAACGAAAGGAAGCAAATTCACCCAAGAGGAGTAGATGGCAGGAAATACTCAAACTTAGGGCTGAAATCATCCAAGTGTAAACAAAAAGAACTATTCAAAGAATCAACCAAACCAGGAGCTGGTTCTTTGAGAAAAATCAACAAGATAGATAAACCCTTAGCCAGACTAACTAGAAAGCACAGGAACAGTATCCTAATTAACAGAATCAGAAATGAAAAGGGGGCCATAACAACAGAACCTGAGGAAATTCAAAACATCATCAGATCATAATACAAATGGCTATACTCAACAAAACTGGAAAACATGGATGAAATGGACAAGGTCCTAGACAGATACCAGGTACCAAAGTTAAATGAGGATCAGATTAACGATCTAAACAGTCCCATTTCCCCTAAAGAAATAGAAGCAGTCATCAATAGTCTNCCAACCAAAAAAAACCCAGGACCAGATGGGTTTAGTGCAGAGTTCTGTCAGACCTTCAAAGAAGACCTAATTCCAACTTTCCTCAAACTATTCCACAAAATAGAAACAGAATGTACTCTACCCAGTTCATTCTATGAAGCCACGATAACTCTGATAACTAAACCACACAAAGATCCCACAAAGAAAAGAAATAGAACTTCAGAACACATCAAAACGATCATCCATCATGACCAAGTAGGCTTCATCCCAGGGATGCAGGGATGGTTTAATATAAGGAAATCCATTAACATAATCCACTATATAAACAAACTCAAAGACAAAAACCACATGATCATCTTGTTAGATGCTGAGAAAGCACTTGACAAAATCCAATACCCCTTCATGATAAAAGTCATGGAAAGATCAGGAATTCAAGACCCATACCTAAACATAATGAAAGCAATATCCAGCAAACCAGTAGCCAACATC